>NC_046172.1:21763450-21875412 GCF_011064425.1 Rattus rattus
CCTATGGGTATCTCTTTTTTTAGGTTAGGGAAGTTTTCTTCTATGATTTTGTTGAAGATATTTACTGGTCCTTTGAACTGGGAGTCTTCACTCTCTTCTATACCTATTATCCTTAGGTTTGATCTTCTCATTGAGTCCTGGATTTCCTGTATGTTTTGGACCAGTAGCTTTTTCTGCTTTACATTATCTTTGACAGTTGAGTCAATGATTTCTATGGAATCTTCTGCTCCTGAGATTCTCTCTTCCATCTCTTGTATTCTGTTGGTGATGCTTGTATCTACAGCTCCTTGTCTCTTCCTTTGGTTTTCTATATCCAGGGTTGTTTCCATGTGTTCTTTCTTGATTGCTTCTATTTCCATTTTTAATTCCTTCAATTGTTTGATTGTGTTTTCCTGGAATTCTTTCAGGGATTTTTGTGATTCCTCTCTATAGGCTTCTACTTGTTTATTTATGTTTTCCTGGAATTCTTTCAGGGATTTTTGTGATTCCTCTCTATAGGCTTCTACTTGTTTATTTATGTTTTCCTTCGTTTCTCTAAGGGAGTTCTTCATGTCTTTCTTGAAGTCCTCCAGCACCATGATCAAATATGATTTTGAAACTAGATCTTGCTTTTCTGGTGTGTTTGGATATTCCATGTTTGCTTTGGTGGGAGAATTGGGCTCCGATGGTGCCATGTAGTCTTGGTTTCTGTTGCTTGGTTCCTGTGCTTGCCTCTCCCCATCAGCTTGTCTCTGGTGTTACCTTGTTCTACTATTTCTTACAGAGGGTAGACAGTCCTATATGCTTGTGTGTCAGGAGTGCTGTAGATCTGTTTTCCTGTTTCCTTTCAGCCAGTTATGGGGACAGGGTGTTCTGCTTTCGGGCGTGTAGTTTTTCCTCTCTACAGGTCTTCAGCTGTTCCTGTGGGCCTGTGTCTTGAGTTCACCAGGCAGGTCGCTTGGAGCTGGAAGGTTTGTCTTACCTGTGGTCCTGAGGGTCAGGTTTGCTCCTGGGGTGTTGCTTCTGAGCTCTCTGCAGTGGCAGTAACCAGGAAGATCTGTGGCGCCCCTTCTGGGAGCTTCTATGCACCAGGGTTCTAGATGGCGTTTGGTGTTTTCCTCTGGAGTCAGAGATGTGGGCAGAGTGCAGTCTCCTCTGGTTTTCCAGGCGTGTCTGCCTCTCTGAAGTTTTAGCTCTCCCTCCCATGGGATTTGGGTGCAGAGAACTGTTTATCTGGTCGGTCCCTTCAGGTTCTGGTGGTGTCTCAGACGCAGTGGATTTCCTGCTCCTGTGCCCTTATCCAAGGGAACCCAGAGGCCGTATACAGTTTCCTCTTGGGCCAGGGATGTGGGCAGGGGTGGGCAGTGTTCGTGGTCTCTTCCGCTCTGCAGTCTCAGGAGTGCCCACCTGTCTCAGCGGTGAGCTCTCTCTCCCACGGGGTCTGGGAGCAGTGAGCTGGAGGCAGGGCCTCTATCTCTTTTTATTAGTTTTGACTTGAAGTCTGTTTTAGAATATCTATACTAGCTTGCTTCTTATATGCTTGGAAAATCTTTCTCCAACTCTTTACTAGATATAATGTCAACTAGATGTTAAAGTATGTTTCTTATATGCAACAGAATGATAGATCCCATTTTTCTTCTTTTGTTTTTTTGTTTTTTGTTTTTTTTTTAATTTATGGCCTTTATTTGTTTATTGAATGGAAAAAATATGTGAAATCCAATTTAAATGAAGGCAATGACATTGTTGGGTCAAACTGATGAAAAAGCAGAATGGAATAATCCCCTTGATTATTCCACTGACATATTTTGGAAACACTGACTCTTGGTTTTTACACTTACAAAATAAAGGAAAGCCAACATTATTCCACATTAATTCTCAATTGGAATCTCAGCCCATGTGTTCAGAAATGAATTGTTTTTCTTTCCAAAGGTAGCACTACCTGTTGATGTGCAACTGACCAGAGCAGGGATAGAGGTTTGCTGGATGATGAGATCCTTAGTTTGGTTTGTTGTAAGTCCATCTTAGAGTCTCTATGGGACACTTTTATAATCCCCAAATTAATTTCTCTGTTTTTTTCTTCAACAATGGTGACATAAGTTTCATGAAAATGAAAGGGATGACAATGACTGACACATTGTGCAGTTCTATATTTTTTTTTTTTTTAAATATTTTTTACAACTTGAGTATTTTTGCCTACACCGAATATTTATTCCTTTCACCCGGTTTCTGGGGGCAACATCCCCCAACCCCTCCCTTCTTTTGCTGATTGGTTTCCCCACCCCATCCTCCCTCATTACTGCCTCCCCCCAACCGTCACATTCACTGGGGTTCAGTCTTAGCAGACCAAGGCTTCCCCCTTCAGTGGTGCTTTACTAGGCTATTCATTGCTACACCTATGAGGTTTGCAGCCCAGGGGAGTCCAGTCCATGTATAGTCTTTAGGTAGTGGCTTAATCCCTAGAAGCTCAGGTTGCTTGTTGTTGTTCATATAGGGTCCTCAAGTCCCTTCAAGCTCTTCCAGTCCTTTTCTCTGATTCCTTCAACAGGGTCTGTTCTCAGTTGAGGGTTTGCTGATGGCATTCACCTGTGTATTTGCTGTATCTGGCTGTGTCTCTTTCAGGAGAGATTCACATCCAGGCTCCTGTCGGGCCACACGTCTTCCCTTCATCCATCTTGTTTAATTGGGTGGCTGTATATGTATGGGCCACATGTGGGGTAGGCTCTGAATGGGTGTTCCTTCTGCCTCTGTTTTAATCTTTGCCTCTCTATTCCATTTATTCTGTTACTCTGAGTCTTTTTGTTGGGAAATTGGGTCCACTAATATCAAGATCTATCAAGGATCAATGACTGTTAATTCCTTATATTTTGTTGTTGTTGTTGGTGGTGGTGGTGGTGGTGGTGGTGGTGGTGGTGGTGGTGGTGGTAGTGGTGTGTATGTGTATGTGTTTCCCTTCTTTTAGTTTTGCTGGTTTGAGAATGTTTCCTGTGATTTCATAATATAGTGACCCTATTTAGGTTGGAATTTTTCTTCTGTTACCTTCTTTAGGGCTGTATGTAGATAGATATTTTTGAAATTTGATTTTATAAAGGAATATCTTGTTTTCATTTTTGGTAATTGAAAGTTTTGCTGGTTATAACAGTCTGGGCTCACATCTGTTGTCTCTTAGATTCTGCAAGACATATGTTTAGGCCCCTTGGGTTTTTAGAGTTTCCATTGGGAAGTTGGGTGTATTCTGATAGGTCTGCCTTTATGTTACTTGGCCTTTTTCCCTTTGCAGCTTTTAATATTCATTCTTCGTTCTGTACATTTAATGTTTTGAGTATTGTGTGATGATGGGACTCTCTTTTGTTTTTGTCAAATCTATTTGGTGTTTTGTATGCTTCTTGTACCTTTATAAGCAACTTCTTTAGATTAAAATTTTTCTTTTATGATTCTGTTGAAAATATTTTCTGAGCCTTTGAGTTGGTATTTTCCTCCTTCTTCTATTTCTGTAATTCTTAGATTTGGTCTTTTCATAGTATTCCAGATGTCCTGGGTGTTTTGTGACAGGAATTTCTTAGATTTAATATTTTCTTTGACCAATGTATCCTACTTTCTCTGTCATATCTTCAAAACCTGGAAATATTCTCTCCATCTCTTATTTTTATTAATTAAAGCTTGCTTCTGTAGTTCCCTGTTTGATTACCTGATATATTTTAATTTCTTATGGTTTTAGTAATTTTGCCTTCTATTTTTTAAGTCTTGAACAGTTTTTGTTTTATTCCTTCAAATGTTGTGTTTTTCTTGGCTTTTTTAGGTGATTTGTTCGCTTCACTTCATTTTTGTTTGTCCTTTTTGTTGTTTCTTTTTTATGTTATTTCATTTTCACTTTTTAAAGACCTCTATGTCTTCAGGACCCCAGGTTTAAAGATCTTTTTGCTTTTGCTTCAGCTGTGTTTGAATATCTGAGGATTGATGTAGTAGGATAGCTGAACTTTGGTTGTGACATATTACCTTGGCTGTTGATAATAATTTCTTTACACTGGCAATTAGGCATCTGGGTTTGGGGCGATTATAGGACTAGTTGCAGATTTCTGAGTTTGTCTTCGTTGGGTGGGTGGTTTTTTCCCTTAGTTTCTGTTTCCTCTCTGGTCTTCTGACTGGTGTGACTCCGACTCAAGTAGGTCATGTTATTACCTTTGTTTGGGGCTAGTCACAGTGACAAGAAAGAGTAGGGAGATTGGAAAGAATGTGAGAGACACAGAGAGAGTAGGGGAAGTCCAAGAGTAGGTGGCTTACCTGGATTTTTGGAGGTAAAGTGTCCTCTGCTACATCAGGGGATCTTTCATGGAGTTGGGTTCTGGGACTCAGCAGTAAAGAGGGATGGAATGGGGATAGAGTAGGGAAGCACCTAGAGAGCGAGGGAGGTGTGCAGTTAGGTGGCTTCCCTGGAGTTTTGGAGGCTGGAGTTTTCTCTTATCTTATACATTTAGATCTATTATCCATTTTGAGGTGTTTTTATTGTTTGTGTGATGGTATCGATATGCTTGGTCCATGGGAACTACTACTATTAGGGGGTATGTCCCTGTTGTAATAGGTGTGGCCTTGTTGGAGGAAGTGTATCACTGTAGAGGTAGGCTTTGAGTTTCTATGCTCAGGCTCCACCGTGTGGAAGAGATCCTTCTTCTGGCTGCCTAAGGAAGACAGTCTCCTCCTGGCTGCCTTCAGATCAAGCTGTAGAACACTTGGCTCTTCCAGTACCATGTCTGCCTGCACACTGTCATGATTTCTGCCATGATGACAATGTTCTAAACCTATGAAACTATAAACTAATCCCAATGAAACATTTCCTTTACAAAAGTTGCCTTAGTCATGGTGTCTTCACAGGAATAAAACCCTAACTAATACAATTTGGGTTTTGTTCGTTTGTTTTACTGTCTTGAGGTAAATTTTGTTGTTGTTTTACATGATTTTCATTCATTTGTATGTGCCATTGTTCTAGCACCACGATTTGAAAAGACTATTCTTATCCCTACTGGAGTATATTGCTGCTCTTATTGAAAATTAGTTAACCATAAATGTAAAGGCTTACCCTTACCCCTGAACATCAGTTACGTTGTTGGTCTATCTACCTATCCTTTGCCAGTACCATGTTATCTTGATAATTCTTAGTTTTTAGTGGTTTTGAACTCCAACTTTGTCACTTTTTCAGTTAACTTGGTCATTCTGCAAAGGTTTTTCATTTCTGCACAAATGTTTTAATCTCCTTTTCAATTTCTCAAAAAAGATTTAGAGACATTTTAATATAGATAGAATTCTACAGATAAATATAGAAGCCCTTACAATTTAGCTTTCCAAGTTGCTGTGACAAAAATGATTTAAAAGGAGAGAAAATTTCTTTTTGGGTTCATTATTGCAAAGATGTCTGTCTATCATAGTGAGAGAAACAGCAGTTTCTCTTCATGGCAGGCAAAGACTGAGAATATTAGAAAGGAATCAAGAACAAGGTACTCTCAAAGACATGCTCCTTATAACCACTTCTTCTGCCACATTCAGTTTGTACCACCTATCCAAATAATGTGACCAACAGGGAACCAAGCATTTACCACATTAGTTTATGTGTGTGTGTGTGTGTGTGTGTGTGTGTGTGTGTGTGTGTATGTGTGTGTGTTTGGGGTGGGGTGCTGTACATTTCTTTTCAAACCATAATCCCATGATAATAATGTCTTCTAGTCAATAAATGTGGTTATCTATTAGGTCTTCTTTAATAATTTTCATCAATGTTTTACAAATTTTAGTAAAATCTTACTCTAGTTTTACTAATTTGTTCCTGATTTTATTCTTTTAACTTATGCTGCTTATTATTAGTACATGATGATGAGGGAACACATTTGAAGAACATATGTGTTATTCTATAGGTATAGCAGTGATTGAGTATAACACCTTTGTGTGGTGATTTCTCTCCATATTTCCATGGGTTCCAGAATCAAACTTAGCCTGGTAAAACACTTTACCACTGATCTATCTTTAAGACCCTACATTTTCTATTTTTTGTGAATGCTATTACAAATAAATTTTTGTTTGGGACTTTCCCATAACTAGTACATATAAATATAGTTTTTGCACATTTTGTTGTGTGTGGATGTGTACACACATGCATGAGTATGTGTGATGTATGTGTATGTGTATGGGCATATGCATGTATGTGTGTACTTGTATAAACCAGAGGTACTTTCTACCTTAATTTTTTGAGATGGAGGTGTCTCACTGAACCTTGTATTTACCAGTTGACTGGCTCAAAAGTAAATTCTCAAGATCTTCCTGTCTCCACTTCCCCAGTACTAAGACTACATCATTCTGTTTTATCTATGTTATTGTATAGAATCATCATAAAAACTCAGAGGAGAGTTTCATCACACCCAACTTGTGGATGGGAAGCACAAAACAGAAATTGGGCATTGCTAGTAAGTCACTAAGGAGCTAAGGGTGGATTTCAAAGGTGAAGACATTGTAAACAAGCCCAAAGCAGACATGAATTTCAGAAAACAGAAGAGATGAGATGCAGAAGATGGTGAAAAAGGATATTTCATCCTGGATCCCTGATGCAATTTACAAAATGGTTAGCAGTTGTTAATAACTCTTGTTTCTATTCAGACCCTAAACTTGTTCTCTGTTGTTATTTTTTCAAATGTGCTGGGCATGCAGGGGATTGTAATGACATACTCTGTTTCTGATCTGAGCTGTTTTCTCATTTCTTGGGAATAATTGGTATTTTCTGTGTTTCTATGGCTTCATGGAGGAGAGCCAGTGACTTGACTATGCTTTATTTCTTCCTCTGCTCCTTTTGCCATAAAAACCATATTTGTATAGAATGTAGCTTCCCGAGTTAGTATTTACACTGTTTCCCAGGAAAATTTATTTAGAGGAAGGAATTCCATTACCTTGATTTTACTTAATCTTTGTTTACAAGAAGTGATGTAAACTCTTTGAACAGAAAAATCACAAAAATATCTCCTCATTTCTTTGATTGAAAGATCAAAACATATTTTCTCAAGATACTGAAGTCTCTGGTTATCAGAATATGTAATATTCAGAAGTTTTACATTTATAGAGTTCTGAGGATATTGAGGCAACAATAAAATTCCTCAAGTCCAGTTTATTAATCATTATAAACAGCACAGGCTGAGCTTGTTGGTACATGCTTGTACATTCAGTAAGCTGAAGCAGGATAGTGATGGTGAGTTAAAAACCAGCCTGAGCTACACAGTCACATCCTGCAGAGGGGAGGGGGGAAGACTGAGAATGGTAAGGATCCATCTTCTGAACCTGCAAACAATGACAATACTTTTTTTCTGAATTTACTAATTACAAAAAGAAATGTTCTCATAGCCAGGCTCCTGATATAGATTTCAGGCAGTATTTGATAATGTATCTGTCTCAAGCTCCTGGACCCATCATGATTAGACACCAGAGCCCAGAAAACACACAAATTCAGTGAGTTTTGGCACCAGGTGTTCAGGGCTGTGGGTTCCATTTAACTCCCTTCAGTGCCACAACATTGCATCCATATGGAAGATGAAGCCAGAGAGATGGCTATGGGCAAAGCATTTGCACTGGTTTTAATGACAAGTTCCATCCCTAAAACTTATGGTGAAGGCAATGGCACTACTCCTGCAAGCTGTTCTTTGACTTCCATTGGCCCACAGGAGTACTTGAATGCCTGCAGGTAAAATAATTTCCCAGCATTGTATGTGACATCAGATGCTTTTTATTTACCTCTATAGATCCCTCGTTACCTCTTCTCTGTCTTACTTAACCATGTCATTAATCCCCTTGCCAAGTTAGTTTCAGAGTATTCATAATAGGTAGGTAGAATCCCTTGTCTTCCTCCTTGCAGCATTCTTTCAAACTGCATGCATTCCACAGTAGATGATTCTGGTATCTGTCACATCTACCTCTCTGCTTATTTTTCTATTTATTTACTTATTTATTTATTTCTGAGACAGTGTCTCACTCGGGCTGTCCTTGAACTCACCATTCTCCTGTCTCAGGCTTCCAAGAGCTGGAGTTAGATGCTTGAATTCTCTGGGTTCTTTTAACCACTCCCTCCCTCTTTTTATCCTTCATTAATTTTCTTCCCTGATACCCTCCCCACATATTTGTGAATTATTCATTTAGGATACCCTTCCTGGAAGTATAGTAATTTGAATGTGCCATCTGTTTTTCCTTCTGTGATTCTGACTGATACCAGCTATTAAGTGGTGGAGGTGGGACTGGAGCCCAGAACAAGACTGACTCTCAAACTTATACTTACCATATTCATAAATACTTGACTTCCTGCCTGAGCAGACCCAAAGAAAACACTGTACCTTAAAGACTAAGAAGAAGCAGAACAAAGTCCAAATGTGCTACACTTAAGCCTCCTGAAATGGATGGGTGAAGCCTGCACTTATGTAAAGAGTGTCACATTGATCTTAAGACTGTCAGTAGAGCTGCTTTCCAGTGCTTGGAATAAGACTCACAATGTGTTTAAATGCTCAATAACTTCCAAAGCAGCATTTTAATGAGTTATAGCAAATGCACATTGATCAGGAACATATGGATTTAATATATTCTTGAGGACATGTGTTTAAACAGTAAGGATAAAATATGCCTTTTGAAATGTATTGTGGATTTTGTTCAGAACATTGAAAACAAAATTTCACCATATAGATGAATCCAGACCTCTGGTATGTCTGTTTGGTCTTCCTATACAGGCAGAAGATTATCTTTATTTCAAAACCTGAATTCTTAAAAAGAGCTAAGTGTTGAAAGTCTAGTATCCAAGATCTGATCCTTTCTTTTGTGTCAAAGCCAACAACATCTGTGTATTGGTTGGCCTTTATTGTTAGCTTGACTTGATTTAAAATCATCTGGGAGACCCACTTTTTGTTGTGTCTGTGAAGGCATTTCCTGAAGTTTAATTGAGGAAGAGCCAACTTTAAATATGTGCTGATGCACAGACTGAAGAAAAAGGGGGGAGAAGAAAGGGAAACTGAGTGCCAGCATTCATTTCTTTCTGCTTCCTGAATGCAGATGCAAGGTGACCAGATGCTTCAGGGTCCCACCACCATGTCTACCCTAACATGATAGACATCAAGTGATAAGCCAAAATAAAACTTCCTCCTCAATTAAGGTGCAATGAGAAATGTAACTAATACCATGAGTTTTTCAGTTATTAAAATCCAATCGTGTTTTGTGCACAGCACCTGGATTTAGTGACAAAAAGTTGAAGGGACTCATGTTACATAACCCTGTGGCTAGGAAACTGCTCTGTAAGTCAATTCTTTGATGTCATGCACACAGAACACACTTTGCAATTAGTGGCTCTGGACATAAATATAGATTCAAATTGCTTCCTCTTTCTTTCAGCTACCTTTCTGTCATAACACATTAGATTCAGAATTTACTGCACACTTTCCTGTGTGGCTGAACTGCAGCTGGTTGTATGGCTCGTTTTTGTCTCTTGTTTTTTAGATAAGAATTCCACAGGCTCCTAGATTACTTTGAAACAAAACTAAATTTTCATTTAAAGCTCTCACTTTCATCTTCTTAGCATGATTTAGTAAAATACATTCTATCAATAACTTGATAATGAATTTTGTCCCAGGGCAGGATGAAAGTATGCATGCACCTACCCTAAATTGTACCAACCTGTTCAAGAGCACTCACATGGTGCAATGTTGATTTATGCTGCTGTTCAGTAGCAGAATTCTTTGACTAAGGTAACCTAGGTGTGGAAGGCAGCCATTTGGGAATCCCAGAAGCATATCTCTGGCATTCTGTGGTCTTCTCCTCCCCAAAGTAAAGGACCAAAATTTGGTTGTGTGTTTATTCTTCTGAGTTGTTTCTTAGTTTGCTTCCTTCAGCAATTTATATGAAGAGAAAAGGTATTATCTATAAATGTGGCAAAATTAAAAATAATTCTGTGGTCTACACCCAGCATTTCAATCTTCACATTTGCATAAATGTGAAACAAATTATCGTAAATCAAGAATCTGATGTTGGGTAAAACACCCAGGGAGGAGCAGAAGACAGGAAATAATCAAACCCAGAGCTGAAATCAACCAAGTAGAAACAAAAAGGACCATAGAAAGAATCAACAGAACCAAAAGTTGGTTCTTTGAGAAAATCAACAAGATAGATAAACCCCTAGCCAGACTAACGAGAGGACACAGAGAGTGTGTCCAAATTAACAAAATCAGAAATGAAAAGGGAGAGATAACTACAGATTCAGAGGAAATTCAAAAAATCACCAGATCTTACTATAAAAGCCTATATTCAACAAAACTTGAAAATCTGCAGGAAATGGACAATTTTCTAGACAGATACCAGGTACTGAAGTTAAATCAGGAACAGATAAACCAGTTAAACAACCCCATAACTCCTAAGGAAATAGAAGCAGCCATTAAAGGTCTCCCAACCAAAAAGAGCCCAGGTCCAGACGGGTTTAGTGCAGAATTCTATCAGACCTTCATAGAAGACCTCATACCAATACTATCCAAACTATTCCACAAAATTGAAACAGATGGAGCACTACCAAATTCCTTCTATGAAGCCACAATTACTCTTATACCTAAACCACACAAAGACCCAACAAAGAAAGAGAACTTCAGACCAATTTCCCTTATGAATATCGACGCAAAAATACTCAATAAAATCCTGGCAAACCGAATCCAAGAGCACATCAAAACAATCATCCACCATGATCAAGTAGGCTTCATCCCAGGCATGCAGGGATGGTTTAATATATGGAAAACCATCAACGTGATCCATTATATAAACAAACTGAAAGAACAAAACCACATGATCATTTCATTAGATGCTGAGAAAGCATTTGACAAAATTCAACACCCCTTCATGATAAAAGTCCTGGAAAGAATAGGAATTCAAGGCCCATTCCTAAACATAGTAAAAGCCATATACAGCAAACCAGTTGCTAACATTAAACTAAATGGAGAGAAACTTGAAGCAATCCCACTAAAATCAGGGACTAGACAAGGCTGCCTACTCTCTCCCTATTTATTCAATATAGTTCTGAAGTTCTAGCCAGAGCAATCAGACAAATAAAAGGAGATCAAAGGGTACAGATTGAAAAGAAGAAGTTAAAATATCACTATTTGCAGATGATATGATAGTATATTTAAGTGATCCCAAAAGTTCCACCAGAGTACTACTAAACCTGATAAACAACTTCTGAAAAGTGGCTGGGTATAAAATTAACTCAAATAAATTAGTAGCCTTCCTCTACACAAAAGAGAAACAAGCCGAGAAAAAATTAGGGAAATGAACCCTTCATAATAGTCCCAAATAATATAAAATACCTCGGTGTGACTTTTAACCAAGCAAGTAAAATCTTTGAATAAGAACTTCAAGACTTGAAGAAAGAAATTGAAGAAGACCTCAGAAGATGGAAAGATCTCCCATGCTCATGGATTGGCAGGATTAATATAGTAAAATGGCCATTTTACCAAAAGGGATCTACAGATTCAATGCAATCCCCATCAAAATACCAATCCAATTCTTCAAAGAGTTAGACAGAACAATTTGCAAATTCATCTGAATAACAAAAACCCAGGATAGCTAAAACTATCCTAAACTAATAAAAGGACTTCTGGGGAATCACTATCCCTGAACTCAAGCAGTATTACAGAGCAATAGTGATAAAAACTGCATGGTATTGGTACAGAGACAGACAGATAGACCAATGGAACAGAATTGAAGACCCAGAAATGAACCCACACACCTATGGTCACTTGATTTTTGACAAAGGAGCCAAAACCATCCAATGGAAAAAAGATAGCATTTTCAGCAAATGGTGCTGGTTCAACTGGAGGTCAACATGTAGAAGAATGCAGATCGATCCATGCTTATCACCTGTACAAAGCTTAAGTCCAAGTGGACCAAGGACCTCCACATCAAACCAGACACACTCAAACTAATAGAAGAAAAACTAGGGCAGCATCTGGAACACATGGGCACTGGAAAAAATTTCCTGAACAAAACGCCAATGGCTTATGCTCTAAGATCAAGCATTGAAAAATGGGATCTCATAAAACTACAAAGCTTCTGTAAGGCAAAGGACACTGTGGTTAGGACAAAACGGCAACCAACAGATTGGGAAAAGATCTTTACCAATCCTACAACAGATAGAGGCCTTATATCCAAAATATACAAAGAACTCAAAAAGTTAGACCGCAGGGAGACAAATAACCCTATTAAAAAATGGGGTTCAGAGCTAAACAAAGAATTCACAGCTGAGGAATGCCAAATGGCTGAGAAACACCTAAAGAAATGTTCAACATCTTTAGTCATCAGGAATGCAAATCAAAACAACCCTGAGATTTCACCTCACACCAGTGAGAATGGCTAAGATCAAAACTCAGGTGACAGCAAATGCTGGTGAGGATGAGGAAAGAGGAACACTCCTCCATTTTTTGTTGGTGGATTACAAACTGGTACAACCATTCTGGAAATCAGTCTGAGGTTCTCAGAAAACTGGACATTGAACTACCTGAGGACCTAGCTTCTATACCTCTTTGGGCACATACCAAAAGATGCCCCAACATATAACAAAGACACATGCTCCACTATGTTCATAGCAGCCTTTATTTATAATAGCCAGAAGCTGAAAGAAAGAACCCTGATGCCCTTCAACAGAGGAATGGATACAGAAATGGTAGGTAATATCTACACAATGGAATATTACTTCAGCCATCAAAATAATGACTTTTATGAAATTATAGGCAAATGGATGGAATTGAAAATATCATCCTGAGTGAGGTAACCAATCAAAAAAACACACATGGTATGCACTCATTGATAAGTGGCTATAGCCCAAATGCTTGAATTACCCTAGATGCACAGAACACATGAAACTCAAGAAGGATGACCAAAATGCAAATGTCACCCTTCAAAAGGGGAAAAGAATACCCTTGGCAGGGAATAGGAGGCAAAGATTAAAACAGAGGCAGAAGGAACAACCATTCAGAGCTGCCCCCACATGTGGCCCATACATATACAGCCACCAAACTAGATAAGATGGATGAAGCAAAAGAAGTGCAGGCAGACAGGAACCGATGTAGATCTCTCCTGAGAGACACAGCCAGAATACAGCAAATACATAGGTGAATGCCAGCAGCAAACCACTGAACTGAGAAACCGACCCCTGTTGAAGGAATCAGAGAAAGGACTGAAAGAAGTTGAAGAGGCTGAGACCCCCATAAGAACAACAATGCCAACCAAACTAGAGTTTCGACCAAGCCACTACCCAAAGACTATACATGGACTGACACCCTGGACTCCAACCTCATAGGTGGAAGCAAATGAATAGCCTAGTAAGAGCACCGGTGGAAGGGGAAGCCCTTGGTCCTGCTAAGACTGAACCCCCAGTGAACAGGATTGTTGGGGGAGGGTGGTAATGGTGGGAGGATGGGGAAGGGAAACCCATATAGAAGGGGAGGGGCAGGAGTTAGGGGGATGTTGGCCTGGAAACCTAGAAGGAGAATAACAATCGTAAGGTAAATAAGAAATACTCAAATTAATAAAGGTTAAAAAAATTTTAAAAGACAGAAAAAAAAGAATCTGATGTTGGCACAATAATGTTAAATTTAATATACTTTTATTATCATTTCACAAGGTTCTTCAATATATGCTTTGTGTTCCAGTGGGTGATCCAAATTTCGTTGAACTGCTTGTGTGCCCTTAACCTCCTAAAGTCTGTGTCATATTCACAGCATGTCTTTGTCTTTTGTGAACTCCACAATTGACAACTGATATTTGTGAAATGTCTGATAATCGAAGTTTCTCTGGGGTTATCTTTTGATTATTTTGAAAAATATTCATTTTGACAAGAGTGTTCCAGAAGTGGTCCTGTGTCCTTCTCATCACATCACAGCAGGGAACACATGATATCAATTGGCTTTATTTTATGTAAGCCTTGATCATTTGATTCAGGTAGCCTCTACAGGGTTTCTCTTTATTTACTTCCTCTTCGGTTACTTTTTTTTTCTCCTTCTGCTGTTTAAATTTCTTGGTAGTAATACTTCTAGGCTATAAAATAACCTGTTTCTCCACTAACTGTCACAGATTAATAGGCAACGTGTATGCTGCATGTGTGTTATTTTTTTGGTACTATTTTTTTGGTACTGTCATAAAATTTCTAAGGAAAGCAACTTAGAGATAGAAACATTTTACTTTGGCTAATACCTTGGTGTCTTGTCCCCATGAAATATTACTGTTCTAATGGTGGTTTTCTAAACCTTTACTCCTACATTTATTAATTGGAAATTCTTTTCTAAGTAAGAGCTTTCTCTTCATAACCTATTTATTTACTATATTTATTTATATCAGCCTAGACTCATAAATACTTTATCCTGGAGCCAATTATTGAACAAATACTACTGTTATTCATTTTATTGCCCAAATTTCTCTTTCAGGTCATTTCCTACACTGTTTCCAGAATTCCTACACTTAAAAAATAATTTGTATTTTGTTGTGTCACATGATGCCGAAAGAACATGATAGATTCTACAGCCCTAGAATCTATCAAATATTCAAAGATTTCTGGTTGGTTTTAATTGGAGAATGATATTTTGGAAACCAAGCTCTGAATTTTAAGGTTCATAAACTTCTAGATCCTCTTGGTGGGCTGAACAAGAAATGTGTGTGTGTGTGTGTGTGTGTGTGTGTGTGTGTGTGTGTGTGTTAAATTTTGTTTGTTACTGTCACGAAAATCCTTCAAGAAAAGCAACTAAAATAAAGAAACATTTGTTTTTGGCTAATAACTTAAGAGGGTAAAACCTAGATTGGCAGAAATTGGTGTGTTTATGACTGTCAGAAAGTTGACACTCAAATGAACTTTTACTGGTTTTATTCGCTTGTTTGTTTCTTTGCTTTAATTCAGTCCAGCATCCCAACCCATAAGATGGTTCTACATTTCCTTCATGTGAACTTCCCTCCTCAGTTAAGCCTTTCTAGAAATACCATTACAGAAAACCTTAGTGTTTTTATGGTGATTCTCAATAGTCTAAATTGATGATGAATATTAAACATTACACGTTCCTATGAGTGCATACACAGACACACACACACACACACACACACACACACACACACACACACACACACCAGCCCAACAATATCTATGGAGGATTTGTTATCAGGACAATCACAGATAACAAAACTTGGTGATGCATCACATGAATTAGATAAAATGTCATAGCATTTGTATAGAAACCACATACATCTTCCCACATGCTTAAAATCATCTCTAGATGACATAAGACATAATAGAACATAAATGCTGTGCAAATAGTTATAATACCACATAGTTATAATGCCACATATTTTTCCTCAATATTTTCAATCTGCAATTGACTTAGTCCATAAATATGGAACTCATGGATCAAGAAACAGTGGGCCAATAATATTTACAATCCATAAATTCATATTGATAACTATGGATCATACTAGTACATTTTAGTATACATAGCCTCAATCAGCCAAACCCTGAAAAGCACTACTTACTTTCCTTGACCAGATTGTCATGTAAATATAAACAATGTAAACACACCTTCTTTCATTTCACAAAGTACATTTAAGTTGCAACTGCACCAGTGTATGAGACAATGATTTCTTGTTTTTAATTAGTAAGGAGTATACTATATTAATGATTTGTTGATCCGTCTGCCTAAGGAAGGACGTTTAGGGCTTTTACAGCTTGTAGAGATTAGTAATATACCTATTATTCATGAATAAATTTCAGTATCAAACATAACTTGCCAGTTCATAAGGACAAATAAACAAACCTGAGATTGCTATATATCAACTGATTGTTCAGTATGATCACAGACCAACTACCAAACCATTTTTTGAAATAATAGCCCTATCTTGCATTCAATTGAATTTCAATTGTTCTGAACATTCACTAACAATTGCTATAGACAATATTTAGGGGGGGGGTGGAATAAGTGTAAGAGAGATCTTATTACTGACTGACTTTACCTACAAGCCATACAAGTCTCAATGAATGTGAAAATATTCCCATCTTGCAAATTATATTCTCTGACCACAGCAGCATGAAGTCAGAATTCAGTTATAAATTGAAATTGGAAAAATTATTAAATAGGTAGAAATAAAAACACTCCTAAATAACCAATAGAATACAAAATAAATCACAGGGAAAAGGAGAAAGTTCTGTGATGTAAAGAGTTCACATGAATTCTTGTTAAAAAATATCAAAAGATAGAAGGAACACTTCTCAACTAACTCCATTAAGCCAATATCCTGATAGTAAAACTAGATAATGATACCACAAAAAAAAACCCATATCAGTATTCATTAGGCATATACACAGCAAATTTATTGCAGAAAATGCAGTTGACTTAACACATGAAAATTAATTAATACAATATAACATATCAACTGAGAAATAGGCAAGGTATATATAGCCATTCCATTAGATGTAGAAAGCACACTTGAAAAAAAAATCTTTTTATCATCTTTGGTGATAAAGCCAAATCAATTAAGTTAAGAATAAAAGGAAACCTACAAAAGGTAATAAAAAGCATCTAAGTTTAAAAAAAATATAGGCTAGGAGTATTGTTCAGTGAATAGAGTGCTTATCATGTAGGTATGAGGACTGAAGTTCAGATCCTGAGAACCCATGAAAATGCCTGATGGGTATGGCACCCTGCTATAACACACCCTTGGAAAACAAAGACAAGGGATGTCCAGAGCAAGTTGTATAACAAGACTAGCCTCATTGGCACACAAGTTCTGGGTTCAACTGAGAGACTCTGCCTCAAAGAATAAAGTAGAAAAAAAGCTAGGATTATTCCTGACATCAACCTCTGAGTTTCACCAAATAAGTATGCATACATATGTAAGCCATCCATACATGATTGTACACATATGTGAAAATGTAAAAAAAAAGTTATACATAACTGTCAATGATTGATTGCTTTCCCGATAAGATCAGCAGCACGACAACAATGTCCACTCTTAATACATTTTTGTCAGCATTATAATGGGGACATGCAAAGGAAGTAAAAGGCATCTTGATAAAAAAGCTAGAAGTAAAACTATGTCAATTTTTAGATACCATGATAAAAATAATAGAAAACCCAAAGCAAACCACTTTCTTTCATATGCAGAGCCCAGTGTGCATATATATAATTGTATATCTGTATGAAAAGCCATAAAGATACCCATTATTTTGTATACCTACTAAAAAATCTTTTAAAAACAGTGAAAACCTGTAAGAACCTATATGTTCAATAAATTTTTGAGATCGATTAATATATAGAATCAATTATATTTCTATATACTTCAGAGGAAATTTTCAAAAATGAAGCTGATCAAGAAAGTTGCCAGTACCAGGGACACCAATTCAGACACCCTATTCTAAGCCCTTACCCCCCAAGTCCCCTGAAAGCATACTCAATATTAATAAACTTTACCCTATAGACTGAGCTTCATTTCCCACCTTTACAACTCTGCCTGCATTCCTAGGGAGATCCATGTACCAAGGGTAACAAGGTAAGACTCAGACCAAGCCCTCACCTGCCAAGCTTTGCACTCTAAACTCCCCTGAAAACACAGACCAACAGTGATAAACTGCACCCCATACTCTGTGCTTCATTTCCTACCCCACAATACTGCCTGCTGGTAATAGAAGCTCCCTGAGGGAGCTTTAGCACACAAGAAAACCATACTGGACTTGAAGACTCACACATCACCAGAACCAAACCACTCAGGTCAAAAGAATGAAAGGAAACAGAAACCAAGGAAGGGAAAAAACACCCCAAAAAACTCCCACCCATTCAACATATAAACACAGAAATCAGAACCTGTCATAACCACAAAATCTATATGGTCAGAGGCCAGCAAAGATCACCGAATTAACAGTAGCCAGGAACAATATGGCACCACCAAATCCCAGCTCTTCTATTGCTGCAAGCCTGGGACATCATAACACAACTGAAACATAAAGAAAATGACCAAATCTGATTTTTATAAGATGATGGACCTTGTGCCAAAGGAAGGAAGAAAGGAAGGAAGGAAGGAAGGAAGGAAGGAAGGAAGGAAGGAAGGAAGGAAGAAATTTCAAAAAGAAATATAGGAAAATGCAAGCAAACAAGTGAAGAAAGTGAATGAAAACCTGGAAATAACCTAGATGTTCCTCAAAGGAAGAGATGAAGAAAATGGAGTATATTTACACAGTGGAATGCTACTCAGCTATTAAAGACAATGCAATAACAAAATTTGCAGGAAAATAGATGGAACTAGAAAAGACCCTGAGTGATGTCACCCAGACCCAGAAATGCAAACATTAAGGTATGTACTCAATTATAAGTGGATATCGGCCACAAAGTAAAAGAAAATCATGCTACAATCAACAGACCCAAAGAAGCTAAGTAACAAGGAGGGGGATCTCACTGAGAAGGGGAAATAGAATAAACATGGGTGTGGATGGAAGAAGTAAATGGGTGGTAGAAAGGATGGAAAAGGAAACAGGAGGGATCAAGTCTGAGGATAGTGGAAAGAAACAGTACTGGGAGAGACAACTGGAATTGTGGGACTTCTCTGAAGCTAGAAACCCAGGACAGTGGAAACTCTCAGGAATCTATAAGGGAGACCCTAGCTAAGAGTCTAAAATGGGGGATATGGAGCCCGAACCAGCCATCTTCTATACCCAGGCAAGATTTGCAATGGAGGAACAGGATACCAGTCCAGCCACAACATAGACCCACAATTTGACCTAAGCTACATGACTTGCAGGGGGAAAATGGAGCAGAAATTGTGGGTATGCCCAATCAATGGCTGGCTCAACTTGAGACCTATGCCATAAAAGAGACCATATCCCTGATAGAAGTCTAGGATAATTGTTATCTGAGAGGCTCCACCCAGAAAATTATGGAAACATGCATAGATTCATAGACAAACCTTAAGTGGAGCTTGGGGAATCCTGCAGAAAAGAGGGATAAAGGACACCACAAGAAAACCTACAGCTTTGACTCACATGGGCCCATAGGGGCTCATAAAAACCAACCAGACAGCATACATGGGACTGACCTAGGCCCTCTACACATATGTAGTAGATGTGCAGCTTGGTCTTCATGTGAGACCTCTAACAGCAGGACCAGGGACTGTCTTTGACTCTGTTGCCTGCCTTTAGATTCCTTTCCTCTAACTGGGTTTCCTGATCCAGCCATAACAAAAGATGCATTTAGTCTTACTCCAAGTTGATATACAAAGGCATGTTAATATCCAAGGAAGGCTTGTCCTTTTTAGAGAAGAAAGTGATGGGGAGTGGGGGAGGAAAGGAAGGAGGGAAACTGCAGCTGCTATGTAAAGTGTGTGTAAAATTAATTGATGTAAGAAAAAAAGAGTTGAAAGGGTAAATATAGGGATCCTTGACTCCTAAGAAGAAGAAGAAGAAGAAGAAGAAGAAGAAGAAGAAGAAGAAGAAGAAGAAGAAGAAGAAGAAGAAGAAGAAGAAGAGGAGGAGGAGGAGGAGGAGGAGGAGGAGGAGGAGGAGGAGGAGGAGGAGGAGGAGGAGGAGGAGGGAGCAGCAGCAGCAGCAGCAGCAGCAGCAAGGCAGCAGCAGCAAGAATATAGAAAAAAAAGAATAAAATCAATAACAATAATAGAAAAAAATAAAGGGGTAAAAAAGAAAAGAAATAAGTTATGCCACTACCTCATACTATATATTCAGTTCACCTAAAATGGATAAAAGTCTTGAATTTGAATCCAAAATTCACTGAACTTGACGCTAGGCTGGTGACAGATAAACCAAGTTAATCCTGTCTCTGTCGCACATACCAGCAATGAGTCAGAGGAAGACCCATGACCACTACTCCACATTTTATGTGGGTTCTGAGGTTAGTTCTCATTCTTGTATAGCAAGTGATTTTACTTGCTGAGCTGTCTCCTCAGCATGATTAAGACTAATTTGGAGAAAACGTGATAAATCATTTATCTATTAAAGAATACACATAGAAGTCTTATGTTCACTAAGGAAAAAAATGGTCTCAGTTCAGATCATTTGAAGTGTTCTTGTCACTTTGTGCCAATTCAAATTTTCTTCTTAATCTGGTATGGCATTAGCTTCCTGCCTGAAGCAGCTCTTTTAACTTTTCTTACAGAGAAGCTCTCAGGCTCTTTTTTCCTGAGAAGGCAGTTATTTCCCCTTCATTTTTGAAAGGTATTATTTCTAGCTTTAGGAATACTGGGTTAAAAGGTTTGTCTGCCTTGCAGTATTTTAAAAGTGTCACTCATTGTCTCACAGTTTACAAGGCTTCTGACAAAAACTGTGCTGCAGTTCTTGTCTTTTTTGTTTGTTTGTAGTATGTCTTTTTAACTTTGGACACTGCAGGGTTTTCTCTTTGTATTTTGTTTATAGCAAGATCAACATACTTTCCACACAAACTGCAGTTGGATTTTTTTTTAATTAGCAAGTTGACCCAAAATCCATGTAAGAACTCAAGAAACCCATCATAGCTGAAACTATCTTGCTCATGTTTCATGTATAAATGGGTGTTTAAGGAGGCTGACATTACTGTGTTTAGTTTTTACTTTTATTTTTATTGTTCTTAACATTCTTGGCTATGGTTTTATACATGTTCTTAACTTCTGAAAGCTGAAAGCCACTATTTCTTCACATATATTCCCACTTCATTTTCTATATTCCCTCTGCTATTACAATTGTGTGCTTAGTAATGGGTCTTTTTAAAAATTAGTACCTATTAGTTCTACAAAGCAATGGGATTTGTTGTAACAATCTGAGACACAAATATTCCACATTTTGATAGTGTCCACTATCGCTCTTGTTGTCAGATGTCTCCACAGCCTCCATCCCTTTCTGTTTCTCCAATAGTCCTTCTGCTTTCCTGTCATAATTTTTAGGTTTCATAAATAAGAGAAAAATATGATGGCGCCCTCCTTTCTGAGTCTGGCTTATTGTGTTTAACATGATGGTCTTTACTCCCAACCATTTCCCAATAAATAATATTATTTTCTTCTTTGTGGCTAAATAACACTCCATTATATATGTGTGTGTGTGTGTGTGTACATACATATATACATATATATACATATATATACATATATATATATATATCCCACATTTTCCTTATGTTTCTTTGCTGATGGTTACTTAGACTAATTCTATATCTTGGCTGTTGGATCAAGCACTGAGATAAACATGATTGCATAGGGATTTCTATAGCAAAATGACTTTGATTATTTCGAGTATATATCCCTGGGGAAGTAACCAGAAGTAGTACAGCTGGATTATATGATAATCCTATATTAATTATTTTTAAAGAAGTGTGGCACTAGCTACACTAATTTTCATACCCACTGAAAGTATATAAGAATTCCATTGAAAATGACATTCTAACATCTTTCTACATTCCTATACTGAAATCACAAGTCCCCTTGTGATTATGGTCAAAAGCAATCGTTAACAACCTTCATAGCAAAGGATGCATGTTAGCAAAGGTTACATAAGTTTGCTTCTCTGTGCAAATGATATACAAAAGTTTGTTTAAATCAGCCTGCTATAAAAACAATAGAAAAGAAGAGTGTGGTACTGAACACTTAAATCCAGGAAAAGCTTGGTAACATTTCTCATCTATCCTTTCAATCTGTAGAACGTTCGCTGTGTTCTCTTCTGTGAGTTACAACTCAATTGTGAAAAGTCAGATTTAGTTTTAATTATACATTTATTGTGTTTGTACATCTAGTCTATCGCATCCTCTATTTTATTTTTTCTTTTAATCCCAAGGCAAAAATAAAGGTTGTTCTTAAATAACTAATAGCAGTGAGTGAAAAGTGATGCTTGAGTGGCTGTTGTATGGTGCTTTTTCTTCTAGTTGTACAAAATGCCATCTTGAATGTTGCCTCATTTCCATGGCCACCAATGCACAAAAAGACAGTAGTAGCCAGTTCTGTGATAATGGTAATGGTACTGGAGCTATTGACACACCTTAAACAGAGTCAGGAGATCCTTGTATGGTATTTCAGCTATCACTCCCTGCCTTTAGCTGCAAGTGATCTTCAGAGATACTAGAGTGTACTTAAAAGTAAAAAGTTGATTAAGAGCAGGACTCCATGGTGCAGTTTCTTTCTTTCTTTCTTCCTTCCTTCCTTTCTTTCTTTCTTTCTTTCTTTCTTTCTTTCCTTTTCTTTTTTGACATTTTTTCCTTTTACTGTATTTTTTGTTTACATTTCACATGTTATCCCCTTTCTCAATTTCCCCTCCAGAAACCCGTTATCTCCCCCTGCTTTTATGAGGGTGCTATCCACATACCCACCCACTCCTTCCCACCTCCCTGTCCTGATATTCCCCTACACTGGTCATCAAGCCTTCACAGGAACAAGAGCCTCTCCTCCCATTGATGCCCAACAAGGCCTTCCTCTGCTACATATGCAGCTGGAGCCATGGGTCAGTCCATGTGTACTCTTTGGAGGATGGTTTAGTCCCTGGAAGTGCAGGGTTTTCTGGTTGGTTGATGTTGTTCTTCTTATAGTGTTGCAAACCCCTTCAGCTCCTTCAATCCTTTCTCTAACTCCTCCATTAGGGACCCTGTTCTCAGTTCAATGGTTGGCATTTGCCACTGTATGTGGCATACTCTAGCAGAGCCTCTCAGGAAACAGCTATATCAGGATCCTGTCACCACGCACTTCTTGGTACCCACAATATTGTCTGGGTTTGGTGACTGTATATGGGATGAATCCCCAGTGAGGCAGTCTCTGGATGGCCTTTCCTTCTGTCTCAGCTCCACATTTTGTCTCCCTATTTCCTCCAGTGAGTATTGTTGTTCTCCCTGCTAAGCAGCACTGAAGCATCCACACTTTGGTCATCATCATCGTGTTGCCATTGTCATCGTCATAAATCTTCTTTCTTTCTTTCTTCTTCCTTCCTTCCTTCTTCTTCTTCTTCTTCTTCTTCTTCTTCTTCTTCTTCTTCTTCTTCTTCTTCTTCTTCTTCTTCTTCTTCTTCTTCTTCTTCTTCTTCTTCTTCTTCTTCTTCTTCTTCTTCTTCTTCTTCTTCTTCTTCTTCTTCTTCTTCTTCTTCTTCTTCTGCTCCTGCTCCTGCTCCTGCTCCTGCTCCTGCTCCTGCTCCTGCTCCTGCTCTTCTGCTTCTTCAGCTTCATGTGGTTTGTGAATTATAATGGGTACTCTGAGACTTTGCCAGTGAGTGCATACCACGTGCATTGGATTTTTGTGATTAGGTTACTTACCTCACTCAGGATGATATTTTCTATTTTCATCCATTTGCCTAAGAATATCATGAAGTCATTGCTTTTAATAGCTGAGTAGTACTCCATTGGATAAATGTACCAGATTTTCTGTATCCATTCCTCTGGTGAAGGGCATTTGGGTTTTTTTCCAGCTTCTTGTTATTATAAATAAGATTGCTGTAAACATGGTGGAACTTGTGTCCTTGTTATATGTTGGAGCATCTTTTGGGACTATGTCCATGAGAGGTATAGCTGGGTACTAAGGTAGTGGAATATCCAATTTTCTGAGGAACCTCCAGACTGATTTCCAGAGTGGTTATAGCAGCTTGCAATCCCACCAACAATGGAGGAGTGTTCCTCTTTCTCCACATTCTCACCAGCATCTGTTGTCACCTGAGTGTTTGATCTTAGCCATTCTGACTGGTGTGAGATGGAATCTCAGGGTTGTTTTGATTTGCATTTCCCTGATGAACAAGGATGTTGAACATTTCTTTAGGTACTTCTCAGCCATTCAATATTCCTCAGCTGAGAATTCTTTGCTTAGCTCTGTACCCCATTTTAATAGGGTTATTTGATTCTCTGGAGTCGAACTTCTTGAGTTCTATGTATCTATTGGATAGCACCCCTGTATCGGATGTAGGATTGTTAAACATCTTTTCCCAGTCTGTCGGTTGCCATTTTGTCCTAATGACAGTGTCCTTTGTCTTACAGAAGCTTTGCAATTTTATGAAGTCCTATTTGTCAATTCTTGATATTAGAGCACAAGCTATTGGTGTCTAGTTCAGAAAATTTCCCCTGTGCTCATGAGTAGAGCCTCTTCCCCCACTTTCTTTTCTATTAGTTTCAGTGTATCTGGTTTTATGTGGAGGTTCAAGATCCACTTGGAGTTGAGCTTTATACAAGTTGATAAGAATGGATCAATTTATATTCTTCTACATGCTGACCCCCCAGTTGAACTAGCATCATTTCTTCAAAATGCTATCTTTTTCCCCTGGATGGTTTTAGCTCCTTTGTCAAAGATCAAGTGACCATAGGTGTGTGGGTTCATTTTCTGGGTCTTCAATGCTAATTCCACTGAGCTACCTGCCTGTCTCTAAACCAATACCATATAGTTTTTATCACTATTGCTCTGTAATAAATGCAGCTTGAGGTCAGGGATTGTGACTTCCCCAAAAGTTCTTTTATTTTTGAGAATAGTTTTCATTATCCTGGGGTTTTTGTTATGCCAAATGAACTTGCAAATTGCTCTTTCTAACACTATGAAGAAATGAGTTGGAGTTTTGATGGGAATTGCATTGACTCTGTAAATTGCTTTTGGCAAAATGGCCATTTTTACTATATTAATCCTTCCAATCCATGAGCATGGGAGGGATTTCCATCTTCTGAGATCTTCAGTTTCTTCAGAGACTTGAAGTTCTTTTCATACAGATCTTTCAATTGTTTGGTTAGAATCACACGGCGGTATTTTATGTTGTTTGGGGCTATTTTGAAGGGTGTCATTTCCCTAATTTCTTTCTCAGCCTGATTCTTCTTTGAGTAGAGGAAGGCTACTTATTTATTTGAGTTAATTTTATACCCAGCCACTTTGCTGAAGTTGTTTATCAGGCTTAGTAGTTCTCTGGTGGAACTTTTGGGGTCATTTAAGTATACTATCATATCATCTGCAAATAGTGATATTTTGACTTCTTCCTTTCCCATTTGTATGCCCTTGGCATCCTTTTGTTGTCTGATTGCTCTGGCTAGGACTTCGAGATCTATATTGAATAAGTAAGGAGATAGTGGCCAGCCTTGTCCAGTCCCTGATTTTAATGAGATTGTTCAAGTTTCTCTCCATTTGAGTTGATGTTTGCTACTGGTTTGCTGTATATTTCTATTACTATTTTTAAGAATGGGCTTTGAATTCCTGAACATTCCAAGACATTTGACATGAAAGAATGTTGAATTTTGTCAAATGTTTTCTCAGAAATTAATGAGATAATCATGTGGTTATTTTATTTGAGTTTGTTTTCATAGTGGATTACACTGATGGATTTCTATATATTGAACAATCCCTGCATCCTGGGATGAAGTCTACTTGATCATGATGGATGATCATCCTCATGTGTTCTTGGATTTGGCTTTCGAGAATTTTATTGAGCATTTTTTCATTGATATTCATAAGGAAAATTGGTCTTAAGTTTTCTTTCTTTGTTAGGTCTGTGTGGTTTAGATATAAGTGTAACTGTGGCTTCATAGAAGGAATTGGGTAGTGCTCCTTCTGTTTCTATTTTGTGGAATCGTTTGGACAGTATTGGTATGAGGTCTTCTATGAAGGTCTGATAAATTCTGCAATAAACCCACCTGCTCCTGGGCTTTCTTGACTGGGAGACTTTTAATAACTGCATCTATTTTTTTAGGAACTATGGGATTATTTAACTGGTTTATCTGATCCTGATTTAACTTTGGTACCTAGTATCTGTCTAGAAAATTAACCATTTCATCCAGATTTTCCAGTTTTGTTGAATAAAGGCTTTTGTAGTAGGATTTTCAGAATTTCCTCAGATTCTGTTGTTATGTCTCCCTTTCGTTTCTGATTTTCTTAATTTGAATATTTTCTTTGTGCCCTCTGGTTAGTCAGTTAAGGCTTTATCTATCTTGGTTTTTTTGTTTGTTTGTTTGTTTGTTTTCTTTTGTTTTTTTTCTAAAAAAACAAACAGCTCCTGGTTTTGTTGATTCTTTGAATAGTTCTTTTTGTTTCTACTTGGTTGATTACAGCCTGAGTTTGATTATTTCCTGCCTTCTACTCCTCCTGGGTGCATTTGCTTCTTTTTGTTCTAGAGCCTTTTGGTGTGCTATCAAGATACTCATGTATGCTCTTTCCAATTTCTGTTTGGAGGCACTCAGAGCTATGAGTTTTCCTATTAGCACTACTTTCATTGTGTCCCATAAGTTTGGGTATATTGTGTCTTCATTTTCATTAAATTCTAAAAAGTCTTTAATTTCTTTATTTCTTCCTTGACCAAATTATCATTGAGTAGAGTGTTGTTCAGCTTCTATGAATATGTGGCCTTTCTGTCGTTATAGTTGTTATTGAAGACCAGCCTACATCCATGGTGATCTGATAGGATGCATGGGATCATTTCAGTCTTCTTGTATCTGTTGAGGCCTGTTTTATGACTGATTATATGGTCAGTTTTAGAGAAGGTACAATGAGGTGCTGAGAAGAAGATGTATATTTTTGTTTTAGGATGAAATATTCTGTAAATATCTGTTAAGTCCATTTGGTTCATAACTTCTGTTAGTTTCTCTATGTCTCTGTTTAGTTTCGGTTTCCCTGATGGGAGTCGGGTGTTGAAATCTCCCACTATTATTGTGTGAGGTGTAATGTGTGCTTTGAACTTTAGTAACATTTCTTTCATGAAAGTAGGTTCCCTTGCATTTGGGTCATAGATATTCAGGATAGAGAGTTTATCTTGTTGGACTTTTCCTTTGATGAATATGAAGTGTCCTTCCTTATCTTTTTTTGATATCCTTTCTTGATTTTATTTGATATTAGAATGGCTACTCCAGTTTGTTTCTTTGGACCACTTGCTTGAAAAACTGTTTTCTAACATTTTACTCTGAAGTACTGTCTGTCTTTGTCACAGAAGTGTGTTTCCTGTATGCAGCAAAATGCTGGGTCCTCTTTTCATATCCAGTTTGTTAGTCTATGTCTTTGTATTTGGGTATTAATTCCAGTGATGATAAGAGATATTAAGGACTCATGATTTTTGTTTCCTGTTATTTTTGTTGTTAAAGTTTTCCAACTTTATGTTTGTGTGTCTCTCTTCTTATGGTTTCATTGCACTTTCTTGCAATGAAATTACTTTCTTGCTTTTTCTACTTGTTTCCCTCCTTGTATTGGAGTTTTTCATCTAGTATCCTTTGTAGGGCTGGATTTATAGAAAGATGTTGTATAAATTTGGATTTTCATGGAATACCTTGGTTTCTCCATCTATGTTAACTGAGAGGTTTGCAGGATACAGTAACCTGGGCTGGCATTTGTGTTCTCTTAGGGTCTGTATGACATCAGTCCAGGATCTTCTGGCCTTCATAGTTTCTGGCGAAAAGTCTGGTGTGATTCTGATAGGTCTGCCCTTATATGTTACTTGGTCTTTTTCCCTTACTGCTTTTAATATTCTTTATTTGTTTTGTGCACTTGGTGTTTTGACTATTATGTGACGGGAGGAATTTCTTTCCTGGTCCAATCTATTTGGAGTTCTGTAGACTTCTTGTATGTTTATGGGCATTTCTTTCTTTAAGTTAGGTTAGGGAAGTTTTCTTCTCTAATTTTGTTGAAGATATTTACTGACCCTTTAAGTTTGGAGTCTCTGTTCTTTTCTATACATATTATCCTTAGGCTTGACCTTATCATTTTGTCCTGGATTTCCAGGATGTTTTGCATTAGGAACTTTTTGCATTTTACATTATCTTTGATGGTTGTGTCGATGCTTTCTATGGTATCTTCTGCCCTTGAGTTTCTCTCTTCTATCTCTGTATTCTGTTGGTGATGCTTGCATTTATGACTCCTGATCTCTTCCCTAGGTTTTCTATCTTCAGAGTTGTCTCCCTTTGTGTTTTCCTTATTGTTTTTATTTCCATTTTTAGATCCTGTATTGTTTTGTTCAATTCCTTCATCTATTTGGTTGTGTTTTCCTATAATTCTTTAAGGAATTTTTGTGTTTCCTCTTTAAGGGTTTCTACTTGTTTACTTGTGTAGTCCTATATTTCTTTAATGGAGTTATTTATGTCCGTCTTAATGTACTCTGCCATCATCATGAAATGTAATTTTAAATCAAAATGGTGCTTTCTCTGGTGTGTGTAGATATCCAGTATTTGCCTTGGTGGGAGAACTGAGCTCTGACGATGCCAAGAAGTCTTGGTTTCTGTTGCTTAGGTTCCTCTGCTTGTCTCTCTCCATCAGGTTGTCTCTGGTATCAGCTTGTCTTGCTGTCTGTGACAGTGGCTTGACCCTCCTGTAAGCCTGTGTGTCAGCACTCCTGTAGACCTGTTTTCTTTCAGCCGGATCTGGGAACAGAGAGCTGCTCCTGGGTTTGTGTTCCCTTAAATCTCTAGGTATGTCTCTTGGAGTATAAGAGTTGGTTTTACCTCTGCTCTCATGTATGTCAGAGCTCCAAGAGACCTGCTTTCCACCCTTGGGTGGCAGCAGAAACCAGGAGGTTCCTGCCCAAGACTGATCCTAGGTTCCCGTATCCAGTGGGTACTAGTCACATTCCTCTTGGTCCAGGAATGTGAGCAGAAGTGGGGGTCTCCACTGAGCTCTCAAGATAGTCTGTACTTCTGAGAAGCCAGTTCTCTCTCCCATGGAATTTGGGTACAAAGAGCTATGGGAGCCATTCGGGTGCAGCAGAAATGGGAAGTGTCCTGTATCAGATTACTTCTGCCTTTGTGCATCTTGAGGCCAGCAGGCAGGTTGCTTGGAGCAGAAGAGTTGGTCTAACCTCTGCTCTCAGGTGTCTTGGTGCTCCTGGAAACTGGCTTTCGGCTTTCAGCATAGGCAGAAGCCATGTGTATAATATTCTTAATGCATTCATGAATTCCATTTTCCAGAATTGTAATGACAACTTCTTCATCTATGTTTATTAGAGAAATTATTTTAGAGTGTTCATTTTATCATTTATCTGGTTTCTTTTTATGAAGGTAAGTCTACTTTATAGCATGAGTTTTGTAATGTTCCTTACGTTTCTAGTTCATGAAACAATTTGATAAACATTGCTGTTAGCTCTTCAAACATTTTGTACACTGCAGCTGTGATTCGGTTTGGTTCTAGACTTTTCATTGCTCAAAAGAGAAAGAACTGGAAGAGCTTGAAGGAGCTCGTAACCCCATATGTACAGCAATGCCAACCAACCAGAGCTTCCAGGGACTAAGCCACTACCCAAAGACTATACATGGACTGACCCTGGACTCTGACCTCGTAGGTTGCAATGAATATCCTAGTAAGAGCACCAGTGGAAGGGGAAGCCCTGGGTCCTGCTAAGACTGAACCCCTAGTGAACTAGACTGTTGGGGAGAGGGCAGCAAGGGGGAGGGTTGGGAGGGGATAAGGAAGGGAGGGGGAGGGGATGTTTGCCCGAAACCGGGAAAGGGAATAACATTCGAAATGTATATAAGAAATACTCAAGTTAATAATAATAATAAAAAAAAGTTAAAACTACCTTCATCGAAAAAAAAAAAAAAAAGGAAAGTGTCTGTGTTTATAGTGTATGTGTTATGTTTTGTATGCCTATACATGTTTATGCTGAGGCCAAAGGAGAATGTAAGGTCTGACAGAATTTTTTTAAAAGCCTCATTTATTGAAATATATTTTAAATATAATTTTAAAATACTTTATAAGATAAAACTTTTAAAGCACTTGAATTTCTCCTTTGGAAAGAATTCTCTCCCTATGTTCAAAACGTTTTCCCTGGTTGTCAGGCTTCTGGTTTCTGACAATAGTTTTTCTATTGTTGTTCGTTTGTTAGTTAGTTTGTTTGTTTGTTTGGTTGGTTGGTTGATTGGTAGGTTAGTTTTTCTACCCACATGTCCATTTGGTTGGTCTTTGGCAATTTGACCATAGTGTCGAGATTAATTAGCTTCCTATTGTTGTATTAAAAACCAGGGCCAAAAGCAACTCCAGGAGGAGGAAAGGGTTTATTGGGCTTACACATCCCAATCAGTGCAGAAAGCCAAGGCAGGGCAAGAACCTGGAGGCAGGAACTCATGCAGAAGCCATGAGGAGTGCTGCTTACTGGCTTGCTCAGCCAGATTTCTTAGGTGATTTGGTACCATCTGCCCACGCATGGCATGCCACAATGGCTTCAGCCCTCCACAACAACCAAAAAATAAAGAGGCTGTCCCACAGTCTGATGGAGGAGTTTCCTTAGTGGAAGCTCCCTCCTCCCAGTTACCTCCAGCTGTATCAGGTTAACAGACCAGGCAGCTCAGGGCCGTTGGTTTTGTTTGTTGGTTGGTGCTTATTTCAATGACTTTCAGTGTGCCTTGGTAACTCATCAGATGTCATTTCCTTCCTCGTACCCCTGACAGAATTTTTATCATGACTTCATCTCCTTGATTGTCATGATTCTGTATAAGACATATATATCATAATGATTAATTTTAATAAGGCATATGTATCCAAAAAATTGTCCATCACTTCCAGATTTTCCACTGTTTCAGAATACAAGTTTTCAAAGTATCTCATTATTATTCTTTGGATTCCACTGGACTCTGCAGCACCTCTACTTTCTTTATCACTTATTTAATCAGAGTGAATCTGTGGATCTTCTCTTCCTTTTGGTTAGTTTACTTAGGGCTTATCAATCCCTTCCAAAAGAAATAAGATGTGCCAATTGTATGTAGTATTAGTTGATCTCTATTTGGTTGATTTTAAATTGCTAGTCTTCTTTGTCATCTACTGATTTTCATTTGGATTCTTTTAAATCCACTGTATGTTATTTGAATGTCAGTTCTGTTTTTTTAATGAAGTATTCATAGCTGTAAACTTTCCTGTTAGAATTATTTTGTCTGTATCTTAAATGTTGTGGTAAATTGTACTTTCATTTTCATTTGAGTCTAAGAAATTTTCAGTTCTCCCCTTCCATTGCCCATTGCCCATTTCAGGATATATTAGTCACTCTCCATGTGTAGTTTGTCTGTTTTTTATAGTTTTTCTTGCTTTTGATTTTCACTTTTATTGTACTATGATCTGACATATAATATTCTATATTATAATATATATTATATAACTTATAATATTTGTATTGGTTAAAATTTGATATTTTGTCAATAATATAAGGCATTCTAGAGAAGGTTTCATGGAGAAGAATGTATATTAAGTATTTAGTTGGAATATTCTGTACATATATGCTAAATTCATGGATCTATTTTGTAGTTTAGCTCTGAGGTTCCTTTGTTGATTTTCAGTTTTAAGGACTTTCCTTCAGTCTCTGTCCCTGTATTTCCCTTAGACAGGAGCCATTCTGGGTTAAAAATTTGGAGATGAGTAGGTGACCCCATTCCTGAACCAGGGGCCTTGCTTATCCTCTGCATATGGTCTCTACAGGTTCCCCACCAAATTTTTTGGACGTTTCAGCTAATATCCCCTTTGGGTTCTGGGAGCCTCTGGCTTTTCTAGCATCTGGGACTTGCTGGTGGCTACTACCAGTTCCCTACCCCTCCCCATTTCGACACACCTCTAATCAAATTCCTCACCCTCTGTATATCATCATATCTCCTCCCATAACTGATCTTGCCCCCCCCCGTTTTCACCCCTTCCCCTCCTCTCTTCCTCCCAAATTCCTTTCACCCTCTATCTCCTCCTTCCCCCTTCTAATAAGGACTGAAGCATTCACATTTTGGACTTCCTTTTCAGCTTCAAGAGATTTGTGAATTGTATCTTAGTTAATCTGAGCTTTTGGGCTCAGTGAGTACATACCATGTGTGTTCTTTTGTGACTGAATTACTTCACCAGGATGATATTTTCTACTTCCATCATTTGCCTATAAATTTCATGAAATCATTCCTTTTGATAGCTGCGTTGTACTCCATTGTGTAGCACATTTTCTGTATCCATTCTTCTGTTGAATGACATCTGGTTTGTTTCCAGCTTCTGGCTATTATAAATAAGGCTGCTATGAACATAGTGGCGCGTGTGTTCTTGTTATATGTTGGAGCATCTTTTGGGTGTATGCCTAAGAGTAGTATGTTAAAATCACTCACTATTATTATGTCAGAACCTATCTGATCACCTATATCGATTAGTTTGGTTTTTAAAAACTGAAATCAGAAGCTCTAAAATTGGGTACATATATATTTAAAATTATTACATCCCAATGAATTGTTCTTCTTATTAATGTGTATACTCTTCTTTATCTAGTCTTACTAATTTTGATTTGAATTTTACTTTATCAATTATCAGTACAGCCAGACCAGCTTGACAGCTTTGCATTTTTTAGCTTTTAGTCTATGGGTATACTCTTCAGTAAGGTGTATTTCTTGTGAACAAATTGTTGAATATATATTTTTTAAATCTAATAAGGGAGTCTGTATATCTTTTTGTGAATTGAAACCATTTACTTTTAAGGTTGTTATTGAGAGAGATGCTACTAAAACCTGTAATTGTGCTTGATGCTTTTTTTTTTTAGTTTCTGGCTTAAGTTATATCTGTATTAAAGTTTTAGAGTCAAGCAAGCACCTTAATTGTTTTTTTTAAAGGTAATCTGCTATATACTATAGGCTAACCTAATTTCAAAATTAAATGCAATGCTTCACATTCTGGATATCTTTCTTTCTGAAAGTGAGCTAGTGAGCTCCATCTTTTCAGCCTTGAAAGTGATATCTTTATTTTCTGTTTCTTCATCTTTGTTAAGTATTCTGTCCTTCTTTGGGTCATTTGGAAAAGCTTAAAGTATGTTTTCTGTGTTTCAACAGACAAAAACGATTAATGAATTGTATAAATTAGCAGATTTTCTTTATCCATTTATCTATTGAGGCACATCTATGTTGTTTCTAATTTCTGGCTATTATGAATAGAACAGCAGTGAACACAGTTGAGCAAGTGTCTTTGTGGTAGGATGAAGTGACCTTTGGGTATATGCCCAAGAGTTACCACTTGAATCTTGAAGTAGATCAATGTAGTTCTTTCTGAAGCACTGCCACACTGATTTCCATAGTAGCAGTATGAGCTTGCACTCCCATCAGCAATGGATGAGTGTTCCCCTTGCTCCACATTCTTGCCAGCATGAGCTGTTACCTGCATTCTTGATTGTAGCCATTCTGGCAGGTGTAAGATGGAATCTCAAAGTATTTTGATTTGCATTCCCCGAAACCTAAGAATATTGACCCTTTCCATGGTTCTCAGCCTCTTTAGATTTACTGCATTGAGAATTCTGTTTAGATTGGTATGCTATTTTTAATTGGTTTATTTCTTAATATCTGGTTTCTTGAGTTCTTTATATATTTAGGATATTATCCCTATATCATATGTGGAAAAAATTATTTTCCATTCTGTAGTTCTGTAGGCTGCTGCTTTCTCTAAATGATAGGGTCCTTTTGCAGTGCAGAAGCTTCTCAGTTTCTTGAGGTCCCATTTATTAATTGTTGATCTTAGTGCCTGAAATATGAGTGTTTTGTTCAGAAGGTCTTCTCCTGTGCCAATGAGTTCAAGATTATTATCCACTCTTCTCTTTTATCATATTTAGTGTAGCTGGTTTTATGTTGAGGTCTTTGATCCATTTGAGGTGACAGGTATGGGTACATTTGCATTCTTCTACAAGAACCCATCCAGTTCAATGGGCACCATTTATTGAAAGTGCTGTAATTTTTCCTGTATTTCTATCCTCTTAGTAAAAAAATCAGTTGACCTTAAGTATATGGTTTATCTCAGTTGTTTACTTGATTCCAATGATCATCAACATGTCTGTTTTTATCCTGATACCATATGGTTTTTAGATTATTTTATTTCTATACCTTTGTAGTACATCTTCTAATCAGGGACTGTGAGACCTCCAGGAGTTCTATTATTATTCAAGATTGTTTTAGCTATCTTGTTTTTGTTTAGTTTTGTTTGGTTTAGTCTCTCTCTCTCTCTCTCTCTCTCTCTCTCTCTCTCTCTCTCTCGTGTGTGTGTGTGTGTGTGTGTCTGTGTGTGTGTGTGTGTGTGTGTGCTTATCAAATCTGTAGGTCACTTTTGATAGGATGGCCAGTTTTACCTTGTTAATCATACCAATCCATAAGCATGGGGAGATCTGTCCATATTCAGATATCTTCTTCAATTTCTTTCTTCAATGACTTGAAGTTTTAATCAGAAAAGTCTTTTACTTGGTTGCTTAGAGACTCTTCAAGATATTTTATATTATTTGAGGCAATTGTAAATTATGTGACCAAAAATTAGAATAAGATCTGTACTATGTACAAAGAACCTATAAAAAAGCCTTATGAAAACCTGTTTGTTAGTTTATTTTAAAATAAAGATTTAAAAAAGGAGTTTGAATGGGATTACCTTGTACGTGTGTACAGTGTTACTTCCAAAAGTTATGGTTATTAAATAAAAATTTCCATAAAACGCATGAGATATTTCCCAATGAGTTACTAGATAAGAAGGTCTCAGAGGTCTGCAAACAATGGAAGCTATAGTCATTGCCTTGTTTACCCACCATAACTACATGGAAAAACTCTATTTGTAACAATGCCGCACATTTGGCTGTAGGACATTTGATCTTGTACTTTGATTCTCACAGTTATAGGGATCAAAGTTTAGAGCTGGTTTTTCTGGGTTTTTCAAAGTTAACTTTCAGGAAGTTATCTGAAGATAAAGACAGTTTGGCTTCTTTATTCTAACATTCAGTACCTAACACATTCCCATGTATGTAGCATGCAAGAATTGAGTATATGCTATGTCCAAATATGCCGTTCTCATATTGATTTTTTTCTTGCTGAAGGTACCTGAAAAGTTACAGATGCTGAAAGGAAAGGGTAGTTTGAACTAATGCCCTCCCCCCATTTTTACTCATAGAAACCATTAAAATCCCTGTGAAAAAGAAGCCTTTTTGTACTAAGTTAATAGATGAACCCTTATCACCAATAATGAAAAATTGCTGCTATGAGTTTGTGTAAATGAAATATTATCATCTAATAGTTTTATATGCCTCTATAATCTGCTGTTCCAAATCAGAACTATTTTATTAACAAATTCTTTGTTCTTTGTGTAAGAGATTTAGGAGCTTTTTGCCTTTTCCGTTTATTTGGGTCTTGTGGGAATCACTATGTTCATGTAAAATAAAATGTATGCTTTTCTGCTCTTGATCTGTTTTGTGCCACTTTAATTTCTAGACCCAACTAAATAAATTAATCAGACTGGGAGAGAGAGAGAGAGAGAGAGAGAGAGAGAGAGAGAGAGAGAGAAATCCACAGCTACCTCTGTTACTAGAATTTTGGGGATCCATTTGAAGTCACTAGATGATACCAGGGAAATTGGGTTCCCCTCTTGGAGATCCTAGTCACATTAATAACGTAATTTAAGAATGGACACAAATTCAAGGTCCATACCTAAACATAGTAAAAGCCATATACAGCAAACCAGTGGCTAACATTAAACTAAATGGAGAGAAACTTGAAGCAATCCCACTAAAATCAGGGACTAGACAAGACTGCCCACTCTCCCCTACTTATTCAATATAGTTCTTGAAGTTCTAGCCAGAGCAATCAGACAACAAAAGGAGGTCAAGGGATACAGATCGAAAAGAAGAAGTCAAAATATCACTATTTGCAGATGATATGATAGTATATTTAAGTGATCCCAAAAGTTCCACTAGAGAACTACTAAAGCTGATAAACAACTTCAGCAAAGTGGCTGGGTATAAAATTAACTCAAATAAATCAGTAGCCTTCCTCTACACAAAAGAGAAAAAGCCGAGAAAGAAATTAGGGAAATGACACCTTCATAATAGACCCAAATAATATAAAAAACCCTCGGTGTGACTTTAACCAAGCAAGTAAAAGATCTGTACAATAAGAACTTCAAGACACTGAAGAAAGAAATTGAAGAAGACCTCAGAAGGTGGAAAGATCTCCATGCTCATGGATTGGCAGGATTAATATAGTAAAATGGCCATTTTACCAAAAAAGCATCTACAGATTCAATGCAATCCCCATCAAAATACCAATCCAATTCTTCAAAGAGTTAGACAGAACAATTTCCAAATTCATCTGAATAACAAAAACCCAGGATAGCTAAACTATCCTCAACAATAAAAGGACTTCAGGGGAATCACTATCCCGAACTCAAGCAGTATTACAGAGCAATAGTGATAAAAAACTGCATGGTATTGGTACAGAGACAGACAGATAGACCAATGGAACAGAATTGAAGACCCAGAAATGAACCCACACACCTATGGTCACTTGATTTTGACAAAGGAGCCAAATCCATCCAATGGAAAAAAGATAGCATTTTCAGCAAATGGTGCTGGTTCAACTGGAGGTCAACATGTAGAAGAATGCAGATCATCCATGCTTATCACCCTGTACAAAGCTTAAGTCCAAGTGGATCAAGGACCTCCACATCAAAACCAGACACACTCAAACTAATAGAAGAAAAACTAGGAAGCATCTGAACACATGGGCACTGGAAAAAATTTCCTGAACAAAACACCAATGGCTTATGCTCAAGATCAAGAATCGACAAATGGGATCTCATAAAAACTGCAAAGCTTCTGTAAGGCAAAGGACACTGTGGTTAGGACAAACGGCAAATAACAGATTGGGAAAGATCTTTACCAATCCTACAACAGATAGAGGCCTTATATCCAAAATATACAAAGAACTCAAAAAGTTAGACCGCAGGGAGACAAATAACCCTATTAAAAAATGGGGTTCAGAGCTAAACAAAGAATTCACAGCTGAGGAATGCCGAATGGCTGAGAAACACCTAAAGAAATGTTCAACATCTTTAGTCATCAGGGAAATGCAAATCAAAACAACCCTGAGATTTCACCTCACACCAGTGAGAATGGCTAAGATCAAAAACTCAGGTGACAGCAAATGCTGGCAAGGATGTGGAGAAAGTGGAACACTCCTCCATTGTTGGTGGGATTGCAGACTGGTGGAACCATTCTGGAAATCAGTCTGGAGGTTCCTCAGAAAATTGGACATTGAACTACCTGAGGACCCAGCTATACCTCTCTTGGGCATATACCCAAAAGATGCCCCAACATATAAAAAAGACACGTGCTCCACTATGTTCATAGCAGCCTTATTTATAATAGCCAGAAGCTGGAAAGAACCCAGATGCCCTTCAACAGAGGAATGGATACAGAAAATGTGGTACATCTACACAATGGAATATTACTCAGCTATCAAAAACAACGAGTTTATGAAATTTGTAGGCAAATGGTTGGAACTGGAAAATATCATCCTGAGTGAGCTAACCCAATCACAGAAAGACATACATGGTATGCACTCATTGATAAGTGGCTATTAGCCCAAATGCCTGAATTACCCCAGATGCCTAGAACAAATGAAACTCAAGACGGATGATCAAAAATGTGAATGCTTCACCCTTCTTTAAAAGGGGAACAAGAATACCCTTGGCAGGGAAGAGAGAGGCAAAGATTAAAACAGAGACTGAAGGAACACCCATTCAGAGCCTGCCCCACATGTGGCCCATATATATACAGCCACCCAATTAGACAAGATGGATGAAGCAAAGAAGTGCAGAAGTGTAGATCGCTCCTGAGAGACACAGCCAGAATACAGCAAATACAGAGGCGAATGTCAGCAGCAAACCACTGAACTGAGAACAGGACCCCTGTTGAAGGAATCAGAGAATGAACTGAAGAGCTTGAAGGCCTGAGACCCCATATGTACAACAATGCCAAGCAACCAGAGCTTCCAGGACCAAGCCACTACCTAAAGACTATACATGGACTGACCTTGGAATCTGACCTCATAGGTAGCAATGAATATCCTAGTAAGAGCACCAGTGGAAGGGGAAGCCCTGGGTCCTGCTAAGACTGAATCCCCAGGGAATTAGATTGTGGGGGGGAGGAGGGGGAGGGGAACACCCAAAAAAAAGGGGAGGGGGAGGGATTAGGGGGATATTTGCCCAGAAACTGGGAAAGGGAATAACACTCGAAATGTATATAAGAAATACTCAAGTTAATAAAAAAAAAGAATGGGACACAAACATAAGCTCCATTTTCTGCTGACTGGGTTTAAAAGCATATGCCACCATGCCAGCCTAGTGCCACCATGCTAGCTTAATTACAATTAAATTGGTGCTTAAGGGAAAAACTCTAATTGTACAAGTTGTAAATATCAACAGGTGTTTGGAAGAGGAGGATAAAGGAAAGAAGCAAAAAAAACATTTTGGTTAAAATACAAGCATGGAGGTCTACCATACAGCTGTAGGCAGCTACGTATTGGGTAAGGTGCTTTTAGACAAAGAGCAAGAAAGCACAATGTGTCAGAAAAAGCATACTTAGATCCTGGCCAGCATCTGAAAGAGACAGGAAAAAAAGGAAAGGAAAACCTTTCTGGACTCAGAAAGCTGGGCGGACCCCGCTGAACGCCATTGCTGCTAAGCTTATAAGGACTCTTCTGGGCACAGAAATTTGAGGGACGAAAATTACAATATCTTATGAAAGGAATAATTATTCTGCTATCTTTGTAGCTTGACATAAGATAAACCAACCTTCCTAGGGGCAGTCCCTTTGTCAGCAGGCAAGGCAATGCAGAAATTCCTCCATCTTGTATTCTTGCTGAGGCCACTGCAGGTTAAACTAGAATCTGATCTCTTTGGTGGAAAATACCACGGAAAACTACCCAACTCTATTCTAGGAACCACCTCCATTTAACCATTTATTTTAACTTCTATTAAAACTGCTTACTTCAGGCTGCTTATTTCTGTGAGTCTCCCCTGCAGCTGCCCTTAAAAATCCTATGCTATGGACACACAAGGCTGTACCAGGGTGTAGTTCCTTCCAGCTGGAGTAAAGACATTCAATTATTTGTACATGGTGCCTGAGTGATCGTCTATGGTGAACTCCCCATAACATCTTAGCCAGGTTATTTCATTGGTCCAACTGTAATGTTAGGTATTCCCCCCAGAGCACAGATTCCATTCTCTTGTATAGAAAGCATTTTATTGTATGTTGAGTGCTGAAATTCAATTATAGGCAAGAAGGAGGCAATACTGATGTTTGAGAGGTTTGTATCTCAAGGTTACTGAATTTTACATAATCTCAGAAGATTCTAGTTCACATTGATTCCCAAGAGTCAAGGTCTGAACTCCTTGCCATGTTTTCTGTGTCAAACATTTTTCTGATTATAGTGGGGAAGGGTTTGAATGTGATACTGAACTTGGACTAACAGTCTGCACCCCAAGAAGCCACACGAATGGAGGGTTCTGTAATGTGGTCATGTAATGGATCTGACACAAATGAAGATATTCTAAAAAGACACATGTCTCTCAATCTAACTATCAGACTATTGAAACAGTAAAAGTAAATGAAATGGGAATTTCACCAGAAATCTCAAGCTAGGAGAGAGCAAAGTGATGATCTGAGTAGAAAGATATTTCTCCCAGTTTTAACAACTTCTCCAAACATTTTACAGGATGAGACTAAAGCCCAGATAATGATAGGTCAATGGTAGGTGGAACACATCTTGATGGGACTCTTTAGATGTACATATCCTTGGCCCTTAAAGAGGATAGGTACAATCTGCCTGCTCTTATAAATATAATTAATTTTATTGGAACACCGCCTTTTGAACTTATAATAAATTGTTCATTGACTCTTTTGTGCTATAACAAGGACTGAATGGTTGTAATGGAGACCATTTGGCCTGTAAAAGCTTAAGCTATTTACTGTTTGCCCTTTACATAGAAAAGTTTGCCCATATATAGTTTTCAGAAGAAAAGATTTTAGGTGATGAGGTAAATGTGGATTGTTGCTGATGCCTGATTTGGATTCCTTTTACCCACCTTTGAATATTCCAGCTTCTAGAATGACTGAACACTAACAAGCTTCTTTTTCTCTAGCTACCCAGTTCTGTAGAGAAAAATGTCTGCAATCTTTATGCCCCACCATCCCTACTGTAGGCCCTGAACAATCACTTATCAGTTCATGTGTCATAGTCTTTGTGTAGGATCAGGCTGAATCTGGTCCCTTGTTTGGATTACAGATCATATACTCCAGCTAGCATCTACTCCCCTACCTAGTCTTTCTTGAATAAGTCACTTCAATAGGAAGTGCTATGCCAAAACTTATTCTTACAAACCTCATTCCTGGCAGAAGAAAAGTTTCTTGTCAGATATGGCCTAGTCTTTGAGGTACACCTCGTGGAAGATGATCATGATAGCTTCAAAATCTGGTGGGCTGAGCTGGACAAATGAACTCACTCCATACAACTGTTCTAGTGAATTCTTTCTTTTGCTCTTTTATTACTCTGTGCTCTGTTTGTCCTGATCTATTTCAAAATTAAATATAAAAGATTATTTTTCTAGTATTGGAATCAGAACAAGAATAGGGATATATGGAGAGGGATACATCAGCGGTTCCTATAAGAAGACATAGAATTTTAACTGAGACCATTGATCTGTCAGGATGTTAAGCCTTCAAAAATCCATCCTACTGACATTCGATCTCTTGCATCCATACTTAGAACATCAAGTTTCTGAAGTTAATCACCAGATATTCAGGTAGTAAAAATGTTTGACTTAGCTATTTCTGGAAGAACACATTGCTGACGAAATAAATGTAGAAGTAAAACTACGTTCATCAGCTCTTTAATCATTGCTCAGTGTTGTTCACTTCATATTCACTAAGGCTGACTGCTTAACACTTGCAAGTAAATGGGTGTCCCCACGCTGCTGGAAAGGACACAAAAACTTGTGAATAGCTTATGTTTGAAGTCTCTGGAAAAGATCAAACCAGCTCACCAGCATACTTCAGAGCAAGATCCATGTATATCTCTGCTCTGAAATTGGTTGGTAGCATATTTGTGTGCATGAATTCCTTTTTAAGGAGTGACCAGTGGGTAGAGGTGTGTCTGGGCAGAGCTCAATAATGCATTTTTCCAGAAAAATTGTCATAATTGTTTTCAGTCTCCCTTTCCCTAATTGAATTGAATTTTAGTAATAGAAATCCTGCCCTTTCGAAGTTTGCTTCATCTTACTATTTTCAGTAGCCAAAGGACTTTTGGAGTGAAAGATCACAGCATTTTATTTTCTTGCTATATTTGGGGAGGCCATTGCCAGGGATCTACTATATGTAAAGCACTCATTGATGTACTGTTCATCATTTCTTATTATAAAATAAGAAAGGTAGGGTGCACTCAAAGTTTTCTTGCTTTGGCTTTATGTTTTTAGACTTCTAAAAATATGTTCATTTATTTTATTTTGTGAGTATGTGTGGGTGCCTCTGTGTATGTCTGTGCACCACATGAGTTCAGATACACAGAGGCTAGAACAGGTCATTGGAACTGGAGTTACAGATGTTTGTGAACTACTATCTTGGTTCTGTGAACTGAACTTGGGTCCTCTGGAAGAATATTTTAAACTCTGATTCACCTCTCTAACCCCATATAGATTTTTCCCTGCTTTTCTCTTTCTTGTACTATTCTTCTCTCTCCCACTCTTCTATCTCCCAGGAGCTCCTTTGGGCCTTGACTGACATCAGACAGCTAACAGACAGCTTATCAAGGCTTATGAAGATAGCTATTCTATGAGCTTCCAAAATGGGTTGTGCACAAATGATCACAAAAAGAGGCATGGAAGGTTTTAGTTTGGGTTATTACTGCTATCATGAAACAGTCTGAACAAAGGCTAGATGGGAAGGAAAGGGATTATTTGACTTATACTTGCTTATCACTGCTCATAATCCTAGGCCATGGAAGGGAGCTGTTTATTAGGTTGCTGCTCATCATGGCTTGTTCAGCCTCTCTTCTTATAGAACCCCAGACCACCAGCCCAGGGAGGGTACCATCCACAATGATTTGGCCCTCCCCCATTGATCATTAATTGAGAAATTGCCCTACATCTGGATTTAATGGAGGAATTTTTTCACTCCTTTCAGATGACACTAGCTTGTGTCAAGTTGACATAAAACTAGCCAGAGCCCCTTTAATCCTGGATCTTCAACAATTGAGGCATTACCTTCAGCAATGGCTTCTCCTGGCCTCTCACAGTGCCCAGCTTCAGCTGTTCTTCATGACCCATCCACGATTTCAAAACCTGTACCAGCTAAGTGACTATGCTACCAAGTTCACCTGTTAGATCGAGGTACAACAACCTTGGGTGCCTCTGCAACACAGCATCTGTGTGCCAATCTGGAAGAAACACTTTCAAGAATATTTCACCTCAACGTTGCTGGTCTCTTTTTAATCTCAGTTGATTCTTCAGCCCCAGCTAACTAGCATCCATTGTCACCAGCAAAGCAAAATTTACCAGCAAACATTACCAGCTATCAGAAGTACATGGCACATGGGAATATCAAAATGGTATTAAAGAAACCAAGCCTGGAACTTACAGAACATATTAAACCAGTGAATGATGCAATGCACCGCTGGGATGGAGCACTATGGTATCCACTGACAATCAGGTCCTCAGACTTTCAATTGCATTTATTTTGGTATCAACAGGCCATTATCTCTTAGTTCTTTCTGCAGAACTTCAGCTCAGTCTGATTTACCTGGTTTGCTCCAACTCTTTCATTTTGCTATTCATTTGGTCCTTGTTAACCTGGTACCAACTCCACATGTTAAACTACCTCTGTCTCTTAAACAAACTCTGCACCTTGACCAGTGACTGGGTCATCTCTGTGGCTTGTTTATTAGGGTAATAGCTAACCAAATACACAACTGTGAATCTCTCTCAGTTCTACTTCTCTCCTTCAGCAAGGCCCCTGTGAACCTAACAGCTACTCTAATTCCTTTAGCCATTCTGTGCTTATATTTCATATGTAAAGTTTATACTATAATCTATGTTAGTACTAGATCTATAAGACTGCAATTAAAGGGCCTGTGATTATCAAAAGTTGTAACAATGAATTAATAATAAATTTCAACTTAATGAGACCCAGAACAACCTAGGAGACAAACCTCTGAGCATATCTGTGAGAAAGTTCCTAAATTGGATTGATTAAGGTGGGAGGGAGACCTACCTTGAATATGAGTCACACCATTGCATGAGACTTAGACCTAAAAATGAGAAAGGTAACTGAGTACTAGCATCCATCTCTCTCTGCTTCCTGATTGGGGATAAGATAAGACAAGCAGCCTCAAGTTCTTGGTTCTTATCCTTTGCCACCATGATTGACTGTACCTTCAAACAACAAGCCAAAATAAGCCTTTTGTTAGACAGTTTGTTACAGCAGCAAGAAATTTCCCTAATAACCAAGTAAAGCTAGTATTACTTACTGAATTAAAGTGAATAAAATTGATATTGTAAATTTATTGTTAGTCAGTAAACCTTAACATTGTGAAAAGGCACAAATAGCTCTGCCTATATTTCAGACATAGATTATTCATACTACCTTAAGGCTACCAATGGATTTTCATCTTGCCCACAGAATTCCCAATGGAAGTAAGAATTGCAATGCAATGACCTATTAAATAATAGTTTTGTTAAAGCTTTTGAAGAATCAAAGCCTGGAATTTATGCCTCAAAGAAACACAGCAGGACAGATCAGGAGGAAGAATTGCCTCTAGTCCAAAGCAGTCTCCAAGGAAGGAGGAAGCAAGGGTTGTTCAGCATACTTTGTCCTCTGAAACTTCAAAAGGATCTGAGACTTGTCTCTATTTCATTCAAATCTAATTGTTTAAAAATACTTAAAAGGACTAAAATGTCGAAGGCTTTATTCTATGGATAATGGGGAGCATCTTAAAATTAGGTAATTTCTTGAGCCAAAGTAGAGTTGGAGTTGGTTTAGACCAAGAAGTAAAAAGGGCCATATGACTTTAGTTTTGTTCTAGTCTTCAGCTTAGCTAGAAAAGTGGTAGATCAGATAGGGTGCCCTCTGTGCCCTCTGTATTAGTCAGGGTTCTCAGGAGTAACAGAACTGATAGGCCGAATCTCTGTTGAGAGACATCTCTCTCTCTCTCTCTCTCTCTCTCTCTCTCTCTCTGTGTGTGTGTGTGTGTGTGTGTGTGTGTGTGTGTGTGTGTGTGTGTGTTGGAATATCAAAGAAATAGGCTCTAATATTTGTGAAGAGATGCACTTGCTAGCAAGGTGAAAGCAAGCAGGCAGAGAGTGAAAACTTTCTTCTTTCATGTCTTATATGGGCTTGTAGCAGAAGGTGTGGCCCAGGTTACAGAAGGTGGTCTTCCTACTTCAAAGATCTGGATTAAAAGTGTGTCTTCCAGTCTCAAAGATCTGGATTAGAAATGATCTTCCCACCTTAAATTAAGCAAACTTTTCTCACAGGTGTGCCTTCCCTATTTTTGGGTTTTAGTTCATTCCAGATATAGTCAAGTAGAAAACCAAGAATAGCCATCACACCTTGTTTTCTTTCTATAGTTCTTTTCTTCCTGTCTGTTCCCATTGATGACCCTATTCTATTTCCCATTCCCTGATCCTTAATAGACATTAGATGGTGTACAGACAATTGTTAAGGCTTATAATGATAGTTTTTGAAAGTACCTTTTTCTCTGAGGCCAAAATAAGATTTCTGTAATGGTCCCTAGAAAGTGGTCTAAAAAGTAAAGTATCCCAAACTTTCTGAGTACAAGTTTCAGGGAATTTCAAGACAAAGAAAATTAAAACCCAGGAGAAGACCAACATCATTTACTCCTGACTCCTTAATCTTGCTTCAGCTTAGAGGAGTTATCTCATGTTGAGATGCACTGTGATCTGCACCAGCTGAATGAAATTGTAACCTCAACTGAGACACTATTGTTCTGAACATTTTAATTGTGTCTCAAATCACATTAATGTAAGCTAAGACGCACAAATTCATCTGATCTGGCTTGTGATCTCCTTTTCCTGTTTATATACATGGATATCTAAGTCTTTTTGGTTTTCTGTAAGTTACTATAAAGTGAGTGCTTAGAAACAATAAGATAGTCTCACAGTTCTGGATGCTGGACACCTGAAATTAGGATAGAAAAAGATTCTTTTTCTGGGTTGATATCTAAACTAGCATTTCCAGGCTTCCTTCATTGACTAAGGAATATTCCAGGAACCTTCCAGGTTTTTGGCACCATTTAGGGATTCCTGTGGCACCCAGCCTTGAAAATGGAGCAACTATTAATTTATCAGCTTCTTGTATGTTCAAGACCTGTTGCTGTACTAATTTAATCATATTGTTTTTGATTATTTAATAAATCCTTTTATTAAATATATTTATATATGGTCAGTCTATCATTTGCTTTCCTCTAGAGATTCTTGACTAATACAATGTCCTCCTCAAAGATACTTCAGAGAGTTCCCTTGTCTCCTTGTACTACATGATGGTATAAAACAAAGGCCACATCTATGAAAAAGATCTTCTCTCTAGCTATTGCATATCCTTGTTTCTTGACTTTGCACTTCCCAGTCTCCAGACTGTGGAATACAAATGTATGTAGATGAAGATCTAAGGTAAATGTAATGTTTTGTTCCAGATGCCTGAATGGATTAATGTTGTAGTCCTCTTCAATTAAGGGGGAGGCAAAGCCGTCCTGCCTACCCAGAAACATCATTCTCTTCTAGTGCTGAAAGCAACACTGAGAACAGAAAAAAGGCAGACATTTTTTGCCCAGTAGTTAGATCACTGGTCTTATTCCTCATGGGATATTAGACCAGAGTTCCTTACTACTGGAATAATGCACAACATGCAAGAAAACACTGGCCTTCTCAGGCTGAATGTGTGGCTTAACAAGTGTTTAGCAGTTCAGGATCATGGAAGGGAGTCTGGACAATTTAGTGAGTATCCCTAGGTGGTTTTATGGTTTCTTCCTCTTCTTTGCATAGTAGTTTTATGGGTGAAGTCATTCTTGAGAATTCTCACATGTCCCCTGATCCACCACTGGAAAATGTCTTCTCCTCGTTGATAGGTAGCTTCATCAGAACTGAAGAATCAAGCCTGGCAGGGAGTGGAGTCCAGAGGGAGGAGGAGTAATTGAAATTGCCAGTACTGTTCTGTGTCCAGGATAGTTCTGAATGAACCACTTGACTCTAAAACCAACCAGAGAAAAGACAAGGATATGACAAAGTTTCTTGTTCCATAACTGTATATATCAGACACAGAGAACTTACAAAGTTCTCCTTAAAACAAAACAAACAAAAAAAAACCAAATTAGTGCTAATTCTATATGTACGATATAAGTACTGGAGATATGCAAGTGCCATGACACACATGTGGGGGTCAGAGGAGCCCTTTGTGGAGTTAGTTCTCTGTATGAGTTCTTGGAAAACTCCTATTGTCAGAACCCTATCTCCTCTGATCCATCTCACTGGCCCTGAAGTTGTCTTGTCTCATACCTGCCTTTTTGTCTCAGAGCTTTTACCTAAGTAGCAACACTCGAGACCTTGTCTCTTCTTTTGTTCAAATGTTCTGCACCAACTGGCTCATGCTTTGTAACCTTTCATATACCACCTTCTGTTTCCTCCTCCTTCCCCTGTGAGCATGTTGTTTCTCCTTCCTGAAATGTATACCCTTCTCATATCTGGCTCTCCTAGTCTTCAAAAACTGACATGGAGTTCCAAGTATTCTTAATGCCCGCACAGTCGTCACTTACTGGTAAAAATGTCCCTGTTGAATATCTCTAATGTTTAGCATCCCTTGGGAGCTTAGTCCCCTACATGCAGCTCTGCATTGAATTTTCTTACCCTTTTCCAAGTAATTTGATCTAACTTCATCCAAAGTTGACCACTTCTCAAGACCTCTTTACCAAGCCTATTTTGCTAAGGTATTTCTTGACTTTCCTTTATCTTTGGTTGCTTCCTTTTTCTTCTTAGAGGTGGAGGTTTGGGGATTAGGTGTTGTAAACACCTAACAATCAAACAAAACAATACAGAAACAAACAAAAAGACCAGCAAAATATGCAAAAATCACTGTGAGACAAGAAATGATGATAGTGGTATTCATTCCAGTTCTTTAGTTTGAGTTGTTGTGCATTACCTGATATAGGCTTAAAACAATTAGAACATAATTATGCATATTTAAGAGTGAAATAAAATATATGATCTTTTAATTTATGCATATTACTTTTTCAAATGACTACTTGTTGATAGGACATACATATTTATTAAGTTGCCTAGATTTAGCTCCTTAGCAAACAGTAATTGTTAAATTCTGTTGAAATTGTTAAAATTTTCTATGGAAAATTACTGAGACAGTGGCAATACAGGTAATGGCAGTGACCCAAAAATATGAACTCGTCAAAATAGATATAGCACAAGCTAAAGTTGGAACTATGAACTATGTAATTATGTGGTGTTTGGGATGATAAACACCATCATATCATACGTTTTTTTTTCCCAGATAATAATATGTTAGAATATTTCTGAAAGCTTATTAAGTACTCACAGGATATTGATGGGTGGTTTTAAAATGACAGATCTTAAGAAGTGTGTGTGTACAAAGGGCAGAAAAGATCTAAGGACCTAACATTACTCTTTAAAAATATATAGTATTTTTATTAAATCTTTGAAAATATCATTTGAGCTATGTGTGGTGGTACGTGCCTTTAATCCAAGCACTCTGGAGACAGAGGCCATCCTGGACTACAGAGTGAATTCCAGGACAGGGAGAGCTACAAAGAAAAACCATGTTTCTATAAGCCAAAAACAAAAACAAAACATGACAGAGGTGATAAAACAAAAACATAAAATAAGTGTACCTGAAATACAAGACAAAGCACATTTAGGTTCTGATAGCATCCAAAACAAAACAAATGGATAGTTACAACTTTTTGAATAGGAAAGGTGGGCAGATCCAGCCTAACCATGTAGCAGGACAACTGTGAGGGACTGCTCTAAGGGGTAGGCATTCTCAGAAGGAAAGGAACATTATATCAGTAAAGGACTGTTTATTCTTGCTGTCTTTTTAAAATAGCTTCTGTGGGTGGTCCCATAGTATATTGACCCTGTTCAACCAAAATGTTAGACCTTCATCCCTCCTAGTTATTTCATTATCTTAACTGGGTCTTACTATTTTACTTTTCTGTAGCTTTTAGGAGGCACAGTGATGAAATCTATTTTTGTGGTCACTTTTTCCTGAAGAGACACAAATGGGTATGTAATTGCCCTAGATAAGTACACACAAAAGGCCAAAATATGATATCATCAAAATCCAAATTGATGAGACCATTCAGATTATTAGCCTCACAAAATACTGGTGAGAGATTATTTATAGGAACATGGTAACACCAAAACAGTTGCATCACCATGAAGTCCCCTTCCACCATGATAGATTCCACCTCATAGAAACTGCACCATGATGAAATGGGCAATTTTCTAGACAGATACCAGGTACCAAAATTAAATCAGGATCAGATAAACCATCTAAACAGTCCCATAACCCCTAAAGAAATAGAAGCAGTCATTAAGAGTTCCCCAACCAAAAAAAGCACACACCTTTCTGAAAACACAGAAACCTAGCCAGCAGCTGTAGACATGTTTGGGAAGATGAAGACATGTTCACAGACCCACAGGGCTGCACCTGACTACAGTAGAATTGCTTCTCTGTCCCTAGACCCCAGTACCAGGCCAGCCTCCTCACTCCCAAGCCATAGTCTTACTCCCATGGGAAAGGAGGTCTTCTCTCTGTCCTGGGAGAGGACAGATAGCTGATTTCTGTTCTTTTAACTCTTAAAATTCTCTTTATAAACATGGAGTGGTTTGTATCCAGCTGAGCTGTGGTCCTGGGCCTGAGATACGTGTGGGAAGTTCTGGGTACAGGGAAAATGCAAATGTTCAGTGCACGATGTCTGTCCCAAAAGTGCTCTTCAGGGATTCTGTGCTAGCTGATGCAAGGACATTAGCTCCAAAGGCTGGGGAGGGCTAAGCTCTTTCTATCTGTCCCCCCCGCCCCCAGTGTCCTGTCCTGGCTAACTCTTGCCTGTTCTGGCCTTTATCCTTCCTGGCTGTTTCTCTCCCTCTCCAGGCCTTGGGAGAACCACTTTCCCAGGTTGTAGGTTTTGTTTTTCCTGATTTGCCAAATGCTTGCTCCTGCTTGTGGAGATGGGGCTGAACATCCTCCAACACTATGCTCAGGCATCTCCCAGCTCTCACCCTTTATGCTTTAAAATTAGTGAGTCACAACGGAAAACTAACAGGAAGTGTCTCTGCTATTGGGAACACAAGGGGCCCCCACCTCAGCATCACAGCCTTAACTGAGTCCTGCCCAAGGTTAGGTAGGATTCTTCTCCCTCCTTCTGAGGTTGGTGGGGGTTCCTACCCCATCTCTGCTTCCCCTGGAGGTGGGTCACCCATTTGCAGTGGGTGGTCACCTCCCACCATGAGTCACAATATTTTCTAATTTCCACACATGAGGTCCTGCCTCAGATTTGAAAGCCTCTGGTGCAGCTTGCTGTTCTGAATGGAAGCTGGCTGACATCCTTCCAGCATTATGCAGTCTTCTTCCTCGGCCCAAGGCTGTGGAGCCTTGTCTTTCACTTCTGTGACAAAGATATGCCATTTCCCCAGAATCATTTGCTGATATCTGTGGGGTCCTCCCAAGGTGAGGTGAGGGCTCCAGGTGCTAGCCAGGAATGTGGGAGCTCGGATGGCTTCAGGTCCAGGACCTTGTCTCACTGCCATTCTAATACTGCAGGAGGGGGTCTTCTCACAAGACTGAGGGCTAGTCTTGACTAAGCAATAAGAGTCTCAGAGTTGATTGAAGGTCCCTTTCTGGCTTCTTGGTTCTCCATGCTTACCTGTGACCAAAGCCCAATGTGGCTTCATGAGAGCCTCTGTGGCTTCTCCATGAAATCCCAGCTCTCTAGGTCTATCTGCCACCACACTCCCTCTCACCACATGCAGTCTGCAGAGATGCTATACCAACTCCTCTTCTCAAACATAATCAGGATCCACCATGGACCGAGTCAGCTAGATATCGTATCTTGCTATCCCTGTGCTAGCTCTGTGGTTTAGCAGCAAGTGGTGTGGGGGAGAAGAGTAGGGCAAGACTGAGAGGAGCCAGCTCCTCTTTAAGTCTGTCACCCCAGTACACACAGCTTTTCAGGAGTCAGTAGACCACTGGGCCCAGTGTCAGCATCCACTCAAAGCCATGCCAGGAATCTGTCCCCTGCCAGGTTCAGCTCTTTAAGGTGCCTCTTCAGGGACACAATGTGTGTCTGATTGGGCTTCTAATCAAAAACCTGATGTTTCTGTCCCTCTTATAGGGGGAACTTTGGACACAGGACCAGTTTGAGAAAGCCTCTGGTGCAGCTTGCTGTTCTGAGTGGAAGCTGGCTGACATCCTTCCAGCATTTGGATACAGGACCAGTTTGACAATGTCCCACTCTGCACATTGTAGAGGGGACACCATAGGCCCATGGGTCCCTAATTAAAGACGTTGAGTGAATTTGCCATCATTTAACCAGGGACCTGTCTTACTCCCGCCTGCTTCCCAAAGATTTTTGTGTAATTGTATAAACCCTTCTGTTAACAGTGGCTCAGAAAAGTTTTGTACTAAAAGCATGGGACATTCACAGAAGCCATTCCCAGGGAAATGGGTCTTGTGCAGGGCCCTGCCCTGCCCTGTTCAGAGGCTTCTTGGCAGTGCAGCCTGTTTGTGCTGTGCTGCATCCAGTGTGTCAGCCTGGCTAAGTGTGTGAATGGTAAGCCATTTCTGTTTTGGGCTAATCTTCAGTTCCTTTTTAAAAATAGCTTAGCTCTCCCCTCTCCCTCTACACCTAGACAGGGTTTCATGAATTCCAAGCAGGGGCCTGAACTCACTTTTAGCCAGGAATGATCTTGAACTGACCTCCTGAATGTTGGGGATACAGGTGTGATCACCTTGGTGCTTTAGGAGGTGCTGGGAACAACCCAGGGCATCCCGTGTGTTAAGCACATACTCCCAGCTAAGCTACATCCCCAGTTCCTCTTTCTAGAAAACATCATTAGTTAAACATATTCAGGGGAGAAGAGGTCACAGGTCTGTCCAGGACCTTTAGTCTGCCCCATCCTTTAGTGCAGGGTCAGCTCCCAGAACAGCTCTGCTCTGCTCTGTAAACTGGTGATTCTCCTTACCTGTGATTACCCCAGATCTGCCTATTTCCAAGATGCCATTTGAAGGGGAGGGGTCTGCTTCCCACTATGACCAGGCTATGGGATCCTTGACCACCTTGCTTCATGATTTGATACATTTGTTGTATTCAAAAACTTGAACTGTAGGATGCCATTAAGAGTCCGTTTACATTTTTGGAATATTTGTATTATAAGTGTTAAAAAAAAAAGGCCAGTTTAAAAACCTAAAAGAAAAGAAAATATCATCCTGAGTGAGGTAACACAATCACAAAAAACACACATGTATGCACTCACTGATATGTGGATATTAGCCCAAAAGCTTGAATTAGCCAATATACAATCCACAGACCACATGAAGCTCAAGAAGACGTATGACTAAAGAGCAGATTCTTCAGTCTTCTTCTAAGAGGGGATGAGGAGACAAAGTTTAGAGCAGAGAATGAAGGAATGGCCATTCAGAGCCTGCTGCACATGGAGATCCAGCCTATATATATATATATATTTTTTTTTCACCAAAACTGGACAATATTAATGAAGCCAAAAAGTGCATGCTCACAGGAATCTGTTATAGCTGTCTCCTGAGATGCTTAGCTAGATCGTGATAAATACAGAAGTGAATGCTAGCAGCAAACCATTGAACAGAAAACAGGTTCCCCATTGGAGGAGTTAGAGAAAGGATTAAAGGACCTGAAGGGGCTTGCAACCCCATAAGGACAACAATACCAAACAAACAAAGCTAGCAGGGACTAAACCACTATCCAAAGACTATACATGGACAGATCCATGGCTCCAGCTGCATATGTAGCAGAGGATGGCCCTGTTGGGCACCAATGGGTTGAGAAAACCTTGCTTCTGCCAAGGCTGGACCCTCCAGTATAGGAGAATGTCAGGGTTGGGAGACGGTAAGGAGGGGGTGGTTGTGGAGGGGGAACACTGTTATAGAAGAAGGGGAAAGGGATGGGATAGAGGGCTGATGGCCAGAAAACCAGGAAAGGGAATAACATTTCAAATGTAAATAAAAAATATCCAATAAAAAAGAAAATTATACACATTAATCAAGTTAGTTTTATTCCAAGGAGGCAAGTTTGGTTCAACACTCACAAATAAATAGATTGTAGCAGCATGTAGGAGTTAACGCCAAAAGACATAATCATCTCAACTGATGCAGAAAAGTCATTCAACATTTTCCACATCCTTTCATAATAAAAGCAATAAAGAAATGAAGAATGGAAGGAATATATCTCAACATAATAAAGAATATATGCTACAAACCTCTAGCCAACATTAAATTGTGGAAATGGAAAGCATTTTCTTCTAAAATTTGGAATGAGATAAGGGTGCCCATTCTCTAAACTATTATTCAGTCTAATACATGAAATCTCAGCAAGTACAATGAGTCAAGAAAAAGAAATAAAATACATATAAACAGAAAAGAAAGAAGCTGAAATCATTATTGTCAGATGTTATGCCTTACACTAGAAAGACTCTAACAACCTTACTAGAAAACTATTAGAGAAAACACCATGGGAGAGAGAGCTCACCGCCAAGAGAGGTGGGCACTCCTGAGACTGCAGGGCAGGAGAGACCTTCAGTACTGACCACCCTTGCCCACATCCCTGGCCCAAGAGGGAACTGTATAGGGCCTCTGGGAATAGGAAGATAGGGGCACCCATGCTGCAGGTCCCCTGCGGTCCAGACACCACCTGGATCTGAAGGACCCGGTCACACAGCTCCCTAACCCAAATCCTGTGGGAGGAAGAACTAGATCATCAGAGCAGCAGACATGCCTGGGAAGCCAGAAGAGAATGCTCTCTGCCCACATTTCTGACTCTAGAGGAAAATGCCTAGTGCCATCTGGGCCCGCTGTGCTCAGGGTCCTGAGAGAAGGCGGGACAGGCCATTCTGGTTGCTGCCCTCATGGAGAGCTGAAACCGGGCTCTGAGAAGCGACTCCAGGCTCAAGACCAGAGGTAAGACCAACTATTCTGCTCCAAGTGACCTGCCTGGTAGACTCAGGACACACAAAGGCAAAATTCCTCCGGGATCGGGCACTACCAGTTTCCAACTGGGGCCCAAACCTTGCTGATCCCAACCCACAGCTCCCTGCTCCCAAACACTGTGGGAGAGAGAGCTCACCACCCAGACAGGTGGGCACTCCTGTGACTGCAAGGCAGGAGAGACCACCAGTACTGCCCACCGTTGTCCATATCCCTGGCCCAAGAGAAAACTGTATAGGGCCTCAGGGACACAGGCCCACAGCCCACAGAACACCGGAAGACCAGTAGACAGGAATGACTACACGCCTGAAAGCAGGACACACTGTTCCCATAACTGGCTGAAAGAGAACAGGAAAACAGGTCTACAACACTCCGGACAAACAGGTCTATACAGAATTACAGACAAACACAATCAAACAGGTGAAGGAACTAAAAATGGAAATAAAAACAATAAAGAAAGCATAAAGGGAAACAACCCTGGATATAGAAAACCAAAAGAAGAGACAAGGAGCCGTAGACACAAGCATCACCAACAGAATGCAAGAGATGGCAGAGAGAATCTCAGAAGCAGAAGATTCCAGAAAAATCATCGAAACAACTGTCAAAGATAATGGAAAATGGAAAAAAGCTACTGACCCAAAACATACAGGAAATCCAGGACATAATGAGAAGATCAAACCTAATGATAATAGGTATGGAATAGAGTGAAGACTCACAACTAAAAGGAGCAGTAAACATCTTTAACAAAATCATAGAAGAAAACTTCCCTAACCTAAAGAAAGGGATGCTCATAAATATAGAAGAAGCCTATAGAACCACAAATAGATTGGATCAGGAAAGAAATTCCTCCTCTGACACAATAGTCAAAACACCAAATGCACAAAACAAAGAAAGAATATTAAAAGCAGTAAGGGAAAAAGGTCAAGTAACATATAAAGGTATACCTATAAGAATCAAACCAGACTTCTCTCCAGAAACTATGAAAGCCAGAAGAACCTGGACAGATGTTATACAGGCCTTAAGAGAACACAAACGCCATCCCAGGTTACTGTATCCTTCAAAATTCTCAATTAACATAGATGGAGAAACCAAGATATTCCATGAAAAAACCAAATTTACACAATATCTTTCTACAAATCCAGCCCTACAAAGGATAATAAATGGTAAAGCCTAACAGAAGGAGGCAAGCTACACCCTAGAAAAAGCAAGAAACTAATTGTTTTGCAACAAAACAAAGAGAAGACAAGCACACAAACATAATCTCACCTCCAAACACAAATATAACAGGAAGCAAGAATCACTATTCCTTAATATCTCTCAACGTCCGTGGACTCACTTCCCCAATAAAAAGAAACAGATTAACAAACTTGATACACATTGAGGACTCAGTATTTTGCTGCCTACAGGAAACACACATCAGAGACAAAGACAGACACTACCTCAGAATAAAAGACTGGAAAACAACTTTCCAAGCAAATGATCTGAAGAAACAAGCTGGAATAGCCATTCTAATATCGAACGAAATCTATTTTCAACCAAAAGTCATCAAAAAAGATAAGGAAAGACACATCATATTCATCAAAGGAAAAAATCCACCAAGATGAACTCTCACTCCTAAATATCTATGCTCCAAATAAAAGGGCACCTACATACATAAAAGAAACCTTACTAAAGCTCAAAGCACACATTGCACCTCAAACAATAATAGTAGGAGATTTCAACACCCCACTCTCATCAATGGACAGATTATGGAAACAGAACTTAAACAGAGACGTAGACAGACTAAGAGAAGTCATGAACCAAATGGATTTAACAGATATTTATAGAACATTCTATCCTAAAACAAAAGGTATACATTCTATTCACCACCTCATGGTACTTTGGACAAAATTGACCATATAATTGGTCATAAAACAAGCCTGAACAGATACAGAAAGATAGAAATAATCATGAGATTATTATCGAACCGCCCTGGGCTAAAGCTGGTCTTCAGTAACAATAAGGAAAGAATGCCCACATATACATGGAAGTTGAACAATGCTCTACTCAATGATAACCTGGTCAAGGAAGAAATAAAGAAAGAAATTAAGGACTTCTTAGAATTTAATGAAAATGAAGGTACAACATACCCAAACTTATGGAACACAATGAAAGCTGTGCTAAGAGGAAAACTCATAGCTCTGAGTGCCTGCAGAAAGAAACAGGAGAGAGCATATGTCAGCAGCTTGACAGCACACGTAAAAGCACTAGAACAAAAAGAAGCAAACACATCCAGTAGGAGTAGAAAGCAGAAAATAATCAAACTCAGAGCTGAAATCAACCAAACAAAAAGGACTATAGAATCAACAGAACCAAAAGCTGGTTCTTTGAGGAAATCAACAAGATACATAAACCCTTAGCCAGACTATCCAGAGGACACAGAGAGTCTTTCCAAATTAACAAAATCAGAAATGAAAAGGGAGACATACCAACAGAGCCAGAGGAAATTCAAGAAATCAACAGAACCTACGAAAAAAGCCTATATTCAACAAAACTTGAAAATTTGGAAGAAATGGACAAATTCCTAGACAGATACCAGGTAGCGAGGTTAAATCAGGAACAAGTAAACCATTTAACCAACCTCATAACTCCTAAAGAAATAGAAGCAATCATTAAAGATCTCCCAACCAAAAAGAGCCCAGGTCCAGATGGGTTCACTGCAGAATTCATAGGTCTCATACCAATACTATCCAAACTATTCCACGAAATTGAAACAGATATAGTGCTAACAAAATCCTTCTATGAAGCCACAATTACACTTATATCTAAACCAAACAAAGACCGAACAAGGAAAGAAAAATTCAGACCAATTTCCCTTATGAATATCAATGCAAAGATAATCAATAAAATCCTTGCAAACAAAATCCAAGAGCACATCAGAACAATCATCTATCATGATCAAGTAGGTTTCATTCCAGGGATGCAGGGATGGTTTAATACATGGAAAACCATCAACATAATCCATTATATAAACAAACTGAAAGATAAAAACCACCATCATTTCATTAGATACTGAGAAAACATTTGACAAAATTCAATAACCCTTCATGATAAAAGTCCTGGAAAGAACAAGAATGCAAGTCTCATACCTAAACATAGTAAAAAGCCAGGTACAGTAAATCAGTAGCTAATATTAAACTAAATGGAGAGAAACTTGAAGCAATCCCACTAAAATCAGGGACTAAACAAGGCTGCCCACTCTCTCCCTACTTATTCAATATAGTTCTTGAAGTTCTAGCCAGAGTAATCAGACAACAAAAGGAGATCAAGGGGATATAGATTGGAAAAGAAGAAGTCAAAATATCACTATTTGCAGATGATATGATAGTATATTTAAGTGATCCCAAAAGTTCCACCAGAGAACTACTAAACCTGATAAACAACTTCAGCAGAGTAGCTGGGTATAAAATTAACTCAAATAAATCAGTAGCCTTGCTCTATACAAAAGAGAAACAAGCTGAGAACGAAATTAGGGAAACGACACCCTTCATAATAGACCCAAATAATATAAAATACCTCGGTGTGACTTTAACCAAGCAAGTAAAAGATCTGTACAATAAGAACTTCAAGACACTGAAGAAAGAAATTGAAGAAGACCTCAGAAGGTGGAAAGATCTCCCATGCTCATGGATTGGCAGGATTAATATAGTAAAAATGACCATTTTACCAAAAGCGATCTACAGATTCAATGCAATCCCAATCAAAATTCCAACCCAATTCTTCTAAGAGTTAAACAGAAAAATTTGCAAATTCATCTGGAATAACAAAAAACCCAGGATAGCTAAAGCGGTCCCCAACAATAAAAGGACTTCCTGGGGGAATCTCTATCCCTGAACTCAAGCAGTATTACAGAGCAATAGTGATTTAAAAAAAAAATGTATGTTGGTACAGAGACAGACACATAGACCATTGGAATAGAATTGAAGACCCAGAAATGAATCCACACACCTATGATCACTTGATTTTTGACAAAGGAGCCAACACCATCCAATGGAAAAAAAGATAGCATTTTCAGCAATTGTGCTTATTCGACTGGAGGTCAGCATGTAGAAGAATGCAGATCGATCCATTCTTATCATGCTTTAAAAATCTGAAGTCCAAGTACATCAAGGATCTCCACATCAAACCAGATACACTCAAACTAATAGAAGAAAAATTGGCGAAGAATCTTGAACACATGGGCACTGGAGAAAATTTCCTGAACAAAACACCAATGGCTTATGCTCTAAGATAAGAATCGACAAATGGGATCTCATAAAACTGCAAAACTTCTGTAAGGCAAAGGACACTGTTGTTAGGACAAAACGGCAACCAACAGATTGGGAAAAGATCTTTACCAATCCTACAACTGATAGAGGGGTTATATACAAAATAGACAAAGAACTCAAGAAGTTAGACTACAGGGAGACAAATAACCCTATTAAAAATGGGGTTCAGAGCTAAACAAAGCATTCATAGCTGAGGAATGCTGAATGGCTGAGAAACACCTAAAGAAATGTTCAACATCTTTAGTCATAAGGGAAATGCAAATCAAAACAACCCTGAGATTTCACCTCACACCAGTGAGAATGGCTAAGATCAAAAACTCAGCTGACAGCAGATGCTGATGAGGATGTGGAGAAAGAGGAACACTCCTCCATTGTTGGTGGGATTGCAGACTGGTACAACCATTCTGGAAATCAATCTGGAGGTTTCTCAGAAAACTGGACATTGAACTACCTGAGGACCCAGCTATACCTCTCTCAGGCATATACCCAAAAGATGCACCAACATATAACAAAGACACATGCTCCACTATGTTCTTAGCAGCCTTATTTATAATAGCCAGAAGCTGGAAAGAACCCAGATGCCCTTCAACAGAGGAATGGATACAGAAAATGTGGTACATCTACACAATGGAATACTACTCAATATCAAAAACAATTACTTTATGAAATTCATAGGCAAATGGATGGAACTGGAAAATATCATCCTGAGTGAGGTAACCCAATCACTGAAAAACACACATGGTGTGTACTCATTGATAAATGGATATTAGCCCAAATGCTCAAAGTACCCTAGATGCACAGAACACATGAAACTCAAGAAGGATGACCAAAATGCGAATGTTTCACTCCTTCATTAAAAGGGGAACAAGAATATCCTTGGCAGGGAATAGGGAGGCAAAGTTTAGAACAGAGGCAGAAGGAACACCCATTCAGAGCCTGCCCCACATGTGGCCCATACATATACAGCCATCAAACTAGATAAGATGGATGAAGCAAAGAAGTGCAGGCTGACAGGAACTAGAACATGGCAAATATATAGGCGAATGCCAGCAGCAAACCAGTGAACTAAGAACGGGCCCTCCATTGAAGGAATCAGAGAAAGGATTGAAAGAGCTTCAAGGGGCTTGAGACCCCAATGAACAAAAATGGCAACCAACCAGAGCTTCCAGTGACTAAGCCACTACCCAAAAACTATACATGGACTGACTCTGGGCTCCAACCTCATAGGTAGCAATGAATAGCCTAGTAAGAGCACCAGTGGAAGGGTAAGCCCTTGGTCCTGCTAAGACTGAACCCCCAGTGAACGTGATTGTTGGCGGGAGGGCGGTAATGGGGGGAGGATGGAGAGGGGAACACCCATATAGAAGGGGAGGGGGGGTTAGGGGGATGTTGGCCTGGAAACCGGGAAAGGTAATAACAATTGAAATGTAAATAAAAAAATGCCCAATTTAATATAGATGGAGAAACGGAAAAAAAAAAGAAAAAAGAAAGAAAGAAGAGGAGAAATGAACCAGAAATGGAATACATCAGTAAGAAAGGAAAGTATAAATTATTTTTAGAAAAAAAAGGGGAGGGAACTATCTTGAGAGGGTGGGAGACAGAGAAGAGGGCAGTGGGGTAGCAGAGTGAATGAGGACAAAATATAATAATCCATATTATGAAACTGCTATAATGAAACACATTACTTTGTGTGTTAAAGTACAATATTAATTTTAAAAAAGAAATCTTATGCCATAGCAAAAGAAAAACTCAATATGGTTGAGGAAAGGAATGCATTCCAATGCAAAATATGAGCTTTGCCCACATCAGAGCTCTGCACCAAGTGTTCCACACAAAAAGCAAAGTTATCCTTTCTTTGTGCAATGACTGTGTGGTAGCACTGCACAACTGTACTTGGGGAGAGGTTTTTAATTCTTCTTTGTGTGAAGAAGGGATGGTAGTCCTTCCTAAGAACCTGATAGGTCATACTTACTCATCCCAGCAACACAACAAAGATGGGAAAAGTAGAGAGGACATATCTGTCCACAATTGGAGGCATTTTAAATATGAAGAAAAGTAGTGACATCTAAATAATGACACTGTGAATACTTACATTGTGGAATTTCACACTGAAGCATCAACCATGTGAGATCATCATTATTTTGCTCCCATTCTACACACATAAAATTGAATTGATAAGTTAAAATAAAGTAGACTCCCCTTCTCCTGATAGTTTCCTGGATAATAAAGAGAATGTAATATTGGGTTCCTTCCTCTAAAATTCAGTAATTCCATTATATGAAATCAGTATTATATTAGACACAGTTGAGGAAAATTACATAAAAATTAGCAATAATGCCATTTTAAAATAACTTTCTGTTCGACCCCTCTCTTCCCAACAGGATTAATGACTCATGTGTTTCATGGCAAATTTAGCTCAGTCAATTTGCTGGGGCATCTGGCCTAGACTCTAAAGGTTACATTCTACTACCTGATGGAACCCAGATACTCGTGTTCTGGATTCTGCTGCAATTAGTTGCTGTGTCTTACATAGTTTGGGTCCCAGAACCCTGACTAGGGTCTATGAGGCAATGATAGGAGAAGATAGATAGATAGATAGATAGATAGATAGATAGATAGATAGATAGATAGATAGATAGATGATAGATAGATAGATAGATAGATAGATAGATAGATAGATAGATAGATAGATGATAGGCCTTGTTGGCCTTGGATGCCTTAGATAGAGAAGCTACAACACCCCAGAATCTTGGTATAATTGTTTTATGCTGTTGAGTAGTGAGGTGAGGTTATTGAATTCAACTGAATAAAAAGGTGAGGTTACTGCACACAGATAAACAAGGAGAAAGGTTTACCTGATCTCATTAGGGACAATCTCTATAGGGGTGGGTTCTTTGAGCTGTAAACATTTTGAGGAAGAAAACTATGGTAAACATTTTCTGCATACACTGCTAATGTCTGTACTCAGACAAGAGGAAGGCTTTGCTATCCCTCACTGAAGGAAGTCATGGCCACTCCCATGGGGTTGAGGCATTGGAGTCTTTGACATGGCTGTGGCCATGCCAACAACACACATCCTCTCTGGACTTTACTCTTTCCATACACATGATGATACCAGTTCAAATCCCCTGGCTTCTGCCTCAGTTTCATATTCTTACATATTGATACTTTTGAGATGCTATTATGCGTGGGTCCCCTGTAACTTGTAAGTTCCATTGCTTTCTCTATCTGAATTATGTGAAAACAAAGGTTCAGGCTATGCCTGACATTCCACATAATTTGTGTGAGTCCTAATCTCATTAACTTAAATGGATGCTGCTCTTAAGCAGGCAGCCAATGCCACCGTCATGCCCCTGTGAGCTACCTACCAGAGCCAAATTAGTTTCTGCTAAAGCTCCTCAGGGCCACATGGCTAGCATTCCACCACAAGTGAATAGATCATAAAGATGAAGCAAAGAGAGTAGGTGTGGGACTATGAAGCTGTCACCTCGCATCTTTGCACATGTATAAACATGACCTATTCCATGATATGGTTAAGAGGAAAGTTCTGTAAATGTGAGAGCCAGAAGCATCTAGAAGGTCCAGCGCAGAGAAAGAAAGAAGTAGATGTAACAAGGCCTGTAGACTGGATCTGGCTAGAGATATCTACCATAGAAAAGAAAATAGCAGGGGAGAGACAATAGAAAAAGCATATTGGGAGAAGCAGGAGGGGAGGCGGAGATAAAGGGAGATGCAGTTATAAGGAAAATGGGTAGTTAAGAGGAAGGAAACTGAGCTGGAGGGAAAACTGAGCTGGAGCTTAGGGTAGGGGAAGCAGTGAGAAGAGCTGGAACTTTGAAGTGTGTAGCAGGTCCCTCTATCTGGTACTGAGAGACCCAGGGGCCCGCATGAGTTTTGATATGCTAATAAACAGTACAGGTAGCCATTTGTTCCTTCTGCCATAAGTAAGGAAAATAATTCCGTTTGGTAAATGAGAACCAGTTTCACAAAGAGAACCTGAGGAAGGCAGGCTTTTATCAAAATGCCAGAAATTCTTCTACAGTCCAGCTTGCACTCATTTATGGATATTTGGACTGACTTTTAAAATAGAGTTTGGGTAATAAACACTTCCTTTGGACCTGAGAGCACACACCTGGGTTCTTGAAATTTTAGCTGAATGTGTTGTCACAAGTAACTGGTAGGGAATTTGGAATCAGAGTTCATGTTAAGCTGGAAAGAATGGAGGGAAATCCGAAGGAATTGGTAGAAATAGAAAATAGGTATTAGCATATTTTTTATGGAAATTGCAAAGGTAAGCATATAGGAGAAGTCATCAGAAGGTTGCTAAAAAGAAATGGCTAAGTTTTCACCTACTGAAGCTTCTCTGTAGATACCAAGTCATTTTCAAAAGCATTCTCAAGACCCAGCCACTCAGCTCCTTGATGTGTGATCTCTTTTGTAAAGCATTATGATGAGCCCAGAGTTCACCAGACAGGGCATTTGCTGAACTCAAATTGGCAATGCTTGTAGCCTTAAGGATTCACTAGTGTGTTCCTGCTGGCTCCTCTCCTGAAAAATAACAGGCAAATTATTGCTCTATCTACTGGACCCTGAGGTTGGGGAGTTGCCTCAGTATTGAGAGTCCTCCTGAGACTCCTTGCCCTAAAGCAAGCAAGATAGGTCACTGGTGAACTCGCCACTGTATAAACTGATGACATGATCCCTCCATGTTATGGATGGGGGGAAAGTTCATATTGTGTATTCGAAAGATAAAACAACCAGAGGTATCTGGAAGAGTCCAGAGCAGTACAGAGCAGAGAAGAGAAAAGTAGTTTGAACATGGCCAGCAGACTGGACCTGGCCATGAAAGAAGCAGAGAGGTGGGGATTATAAGGAGAATAAGTAGTTACTTAGCTGCAGGGGAGGGAAGCCCAAGAACTGGAGGTAGTTTAGGGTAAGAGAGGAGGTGAGAAAAGCTAAGATGCTAGATAGCATGAGCATTGAGATGTTTAAGAGGCCCTTATGATACTGAAGGAGCCTAGATGCCAGATGCCTTTACTATACTAATAGGGACCACAAATAGACATTTGCCCCTTCTGGGGCTTTTTTGCCTTTTGGTTGTTCTTTTTTTTTTTTTTAATTTGGGAAAATGGGATTTTCTTTGGACCTGACAACCACCAGGAGGATTGAAAAACTCTAGCTCACAGCACAAAATTTTGTCCATAGAGTGAAAACACCCTCTGCTCCAGTTGACGTCTGACTCAATCATTACTTTGGATGGGACAGAGCCTCTTATATAAATAAATCCTAAAGTCACAGCCATCCTACTACTGTAGTTTTGACAAATGGTGTCAACCCGCCTTCTTAATATCTATATTTATACCTATAGATAAGGCTGCTGCTCTCAGTCTTGGAGAAGCTTCTGTTTGTTTGGGGCAAGAGAAAATGCAGAGACTCATTACTAGTCATTATATTGGGAATAAATGACCTTTGAGTGCTCATCCCTAAATGGGACATCTATCTCATGCCCTCTAAGGCCTAGGGAATGTAGAACAAGGAGAAGAAAAACCATAAAAACTGGAGGATGAGAAAGAGTGCTGTAATATGCTGTCTTCTGCATCTGTCATGAGTGCTACACCCATGAACTCCCAGCAGAAGTGGCTATCTGCAGAAGACCTACACAAGACTGGGCTCACTGACATTCTATCATGAATAAGGAAGGGACATTTAAGGACCCACTTCTCACTCCAGAGAAAATGATTGCTGGGGAAATGGCATTAATTTTCCTCATTGGTGTTGCCACTGGTACATTGCTTCACCCCAAGCAATTAACCTCCATCCATGTTCATGCAGGCAACCCTAATTAAATGCAGTCAGCCACAAAAACAAAAGGACTAAAAGTGCAAATGAGGAAAAGATGTTCCTTGGGAGATGGAACTGGATAAGCGAGGATAATGGGGAGGAGACTATAATAAAAGGACATTAAATATATGTTAAATCATGAAGAAATAGTTTTTAAAAAATTAAGGTTAAATTAAATTTAGCTGTTTGTTTAATGTCCCCGAAACTGCTGAAGAAGAACCCCAACCTTTTGCTTCATGACATGATAAATTAAATAATTGCATCATGTTTTCTTGCTCTTTAAATGCAGCATATGGTTTTCTGATTTAGTGCTTGTTCCATGGTTTTCTGAACATTAAAGAATGGTGTTCCACTTTAGACTAAAAGTGGTTTCAGATACTGCTTTGGTTAGCTGATTGTTCATCCAATTTCCATCTAGATGGTTATTCTCTTTGGCCATACAATATAATGAAACTCATTTATGAATTCTAGGGATTGTGATATGAACACCTTATGAGAAACTGTTATTATTGTTTCTATACCATACATAAAGAAAATGATAAAATAAATGAGTCAGCAATAAAGTTGGACACCTCAATATTTAAATTTGTATGATTGATAGAATACTAGAAAAATCAGTGAAGATTTATCACTTGCTGATAAATGCAATTATATATTTATATATTGTTTACATATATGCAGAATTATCAAGCAACTTGACCTCATTGATCTTTAGATCATATCACCAAATACCATAGTATAACCATATAATTCTCTCCCAATACAAATCCTTTTGCAAGGTCATATTTTAATGCATAATACTAGTGCCCCCATACAGAAGTCTTGAAATCATTTACATAAATTTATATAAATATTCTTTCCAATATTCTTTAATTTTGTGTAACAATAATAGCAATTACATTTTAGATACTACAAGGAATCTGAAGATAATTTGAAGTATACAAAAGGATGTGTTCATGGGTCCTAAACCATTTTTCTATGCTGTGCTATTTTATGTAAAGTTCTTGAGTGTCTGTGGTTGATCCTGGAGCCAATCTCCTATGTTACTGGGGAACATATCCATTTGCATTCCAACTTCCAAAGCTAAGACTAAGTTCCCTACAATGGATCAATGGATACATATGGGAGTTTTGTCATTTTTCCAGCAGACAAAGAATGTATATATATATATATTTTTTTTCAAATGGCATCAAGTTGATTCAAACCAAGCCTTCACATGCTCATTCATTCAGTTGATTTAGACAGACAACTGTTTTTGATTCTCCATTATATACCAGGCACTTTCCTAAGCACTATATACAACTCAGATACTATGAATGAATAACAGTGAAACATTTTGCATATCTCGCAACTGCAAAGTGGAAGAATCTAACATAGGGCTTGCTTTTTTTCTTTCTCATTAATTTATTTATTCAGTTAACATCCCAATTATTGCCTCCCTTCTCTCTTCCTGGTCCCACCCTCCATCTCCTTCCCAACCTGGGGACTAACCCTCTCACTCCTGCACATCAAGTCTTATCAGGACTAAGCACATCCTCTCCCACTGCAGCCAGGCAAGGCAGTCCAGCTAGGAGAAAGGGCTCTATAGGTAGACAACAGGGTCCAAATCAGAGACATATTTATTTATTTATTTGTTTATTTATTTATTTATTTATTCATAAGACTTCTTTTCTAAGGCTGCAAAGGAATAAAAGGGACATACAGAGACATTTCCAAATATAATACTCTGGAATACATGCCCACTACTACCATGTGGTATATTTAGTAAAGTCGCAGCAACACCTAGGGAAGACTTGTCAGCCAAAAGAAAAGTCCAAATTATAACTCCTTTAAGTGAAACATTTTGAAAGCATATTTAATATACATACCACTCCCACGAACCATTTGAAAGGTACATTTATGAATCCTATTAACATGGAAACATAATTTGTGATATTCTGCCTAAAATAAGAGCTGAAAAATGTTGCCTCCCAAATAATTAGATATTACAAGCACTAAAAGCTCTCAGGACAAAGCACCATGGCTTTAGAAACCAATCAATAAAATTGTATTTCTTTCCTCAACAACTTGTTTTTTCCCCATTAACAAAGGAAACACAGAAATGGAATCATTTATTCTCTCAACCTTTCACCAGCCAGCTGTGCTGTTAATAGGAATGCAAGGGCACACAAAACAGACAAATCCCAGCATCGCTGAACTACAAACTCAGTAGAAAAGCATAAATAAAATAGATGTTTGAAAAATTTATTCCATAGGCAATGAGTGCTAAGAAAGAACATATAGTTCTGAAATAATTTATACTACCCTATAACTCAAAAAATAGATAGATAGGTAGGTAGATAGGTAGGTAGGTAGGTAGGTAGATAGATAGATAGATAGATAGATAGATAGATAGATAGATAGATAGATAGATAGATAGATAGATAGATAGATTTTTTTTAAAACCACCATTTCATGCCCAAGATGATGTTCGTGTTTTATAACACAGGTAAGAAATGTCATGCGCATCTTGATAAGCAAGTTCTAAACTTGGATTGTTTTGAGTTTAGACCCCAGCTTTACCATTTAAAACCAACAAGGCCCTGACTACAGGAAAAGTCTGTAAGTCCCATTTTCCTCAACATGAAAATAAAGCCTACTTGGTAGTGACTTTGAGGCTGATAAATTGATCCATGGAAAAGAATACTGCTTAAAAACAGTGAATGCCAATAATTTTATGAACCTTGGGTTATTTTAGGTAATATTGAAATATTTTTCAGTTCCTTGCTCTCCTGGCATTATGAAAGGAGACTGGGGCACAGGTTTTCTCCACATACTTATTCAGCCATTGATTAGTAGCTTTGATATCTTTTTTACCAAAATGTAAAGGATCCCAATACCTTCAGTAAAAGACTTGGGTGTACTTGGATTTTACTCACTCCAGGTACTTGAGAGTCTGAGTCTTTACTCCAACACCCCAGCCCTGTTTCCATCTTCCAACCTTGCTTCTTCACAAAGGCAAAGTAGATTAATATTAGGTTCAATTCTATAAATTAAGCTAACTTTTGAACTGATATAATAGCAGCCAGAATAACACTATCAAAGCTTTAAGTACAGTCATGAGATGTTACTGACAGCACTTGCTCTCTCTTAGTCTTAGAAAGTTTGGTATCTGAAGCAATTTCCCAGATCTTAGGCAGAATGTCGATCCTTTGATACACCAAGCTATATTTCATCACTGTAAAAAATGTAATCATGAAGCAAATACGTATTATTCACTTTAGGGGCAAAGACAGGAAGTGCCATTCTTTCATTTGCTACACTTTTTATTCCTGCTAATGGTAATAATTTTATTTACTCTTTCATCTTTAGTCCTCTATCTTTCTGTTTTAAATTCCTTTAAATGGACCTGTTCCTTTATAAACTTTCACATAACTCAAGCATCTCATTTAATTTTTAAAAAGTATTTCTATGTATATATGTGTGTTTTGTAAGTTTGTATGTACCATGTGCAAGAGTCCACAAATACCAGAATGGAATATTGGATACACTGGAACTGTAGAGCATTGTGAACTGTCATGTTGGTTTTGGAAACTGAACATGTATCTTCAGCAAGAACAGAACTGCTGAGCCATCTCTCCAGGACCTCGTATAGCTCTTAATGAATAGTTATGATTTTAACTTCTCAAGATCATTATTAACTTAAAATCTATTTCTGGATTTAAACAGCTAGAATCATTTGTTTGAAATAACCTTTGGAACATAGCAGGTTTTTTTTTTTCCTGCAGAATGTACTGTCTACATCCTGCGCATGTTCCCTTGGTCCCAATTAAAAGCCATCATTGGCATCTTCTACAGACTGCCTGTTCTGCTGATGGGTAAGCTTCTTGGACATAGTTTCTAGTAAAATGACCCATAAAAGTTATCCATAGATAACTTGACTACATGTGTTTTACATTGGCTTCTACAGTTTCCTTACAAAAAAAAAATCTCCTCTTCAACCACAGTGATAACAGGATGTATTTGCTCCTTTCTACCTGTCTGACTGCCCCAAGCCATTATTAACTGTTTACATTAAAACTATTGTCTTGTGATCTATTTCTTGTAGAACATAAACTAGAAAGCCTTCTCACAGAACAAGAACCACATACTTCTCTAAGAACAAGAAGCACATACTTCTCCAGGTCCCCATTCCCTAGGCAAAATTAATACATACAAATAGATCTTGAATATTTTCTGATTTTTGAATAGATGTATAATGAGCCATCTTAGGGATGGGACTTGTAAAAAAAAGTTGTTATAGTCCACTTTCAGTATAAGGTTGACTTAAAGTTCATCAAAGTTATAAATAACAGGAGTTGCTAGGTACCATTCTCCCGGTGCTGGCAGCTAGAGCCTACTTGCCTCAGAAATCTGAGAGTTGAAAAGTTCCAGGTAGTCTATTTTGTAACACTGGACCTATGATTAGAAAAAAGAACAGTCTCAAGCCCCAAGTCACTCATTAGATAAGGCTCTCTGTTTTAAAACAATGGGATGGGAAATTTAGGAAGAAGGCAAGTCTTAGCTCATGGAAATAGAAGACAGGAATTTTTCATAATCAGGGAACTTGAAAAACCACTAACTTGAACCAGACATTTTTGCCTTTTCTCTATGGTGGAATCCCTGTTTGCATAACTGTATATTAAAAACTTTCATTTTCACTAGTCTCTTGATATTTTTTTCTTATTTCTCACAGACCCAACTTAATATTCAAATTCACTTATGCTTCATAAACACCTAATATGTAGAGCTTGAAGAAAATTACATACAATATTTTTAATGCCCCTGTACTTTAACTATGCTATCATATAAGGTTAGGCTTGGAATTTTTTCCTTAAGTTAGCAGGTTAGTACTCAAACTGGATCATTTCCAGTTTTCAGAGATGGGTTGTTTAACCTATACAAATTCCTCAAACATAGCCAGGTTTCCAGTCCAACATGGCCCCACTACTTCCTCTATAAATTTAGAACTATCCTCCTATGTACAGAGGACCTTTCTTTCAGAATATTTTTTGGATTATATGCCCTATCTCTATGTTTTTCTAGCTCTTATAAGTTCCCCAATTGTCATAATGAAAAGGCTATATTATAATTTATGATTTATTAGCCAGTGATCTCATCTCATTTTAAAATCTGTAATAGCTAAGAACATGTCTCTTTCATTCTATAAACATTCATTTATAGAATTATTATTTACTTTAAATGAGTATAATGAGTTGAGTGGTAGTTCCCAAAATGGGCTAATCACTACAACCCATGAATGCTATCCTCTTTAGAAAAGTGATTTTTGTAGGTGTACTTATGTTAAAGCTTTTAAGATGTGTTAATGAGTGTACTTTATCCAAGGGATTTCAATTCCATTGTTAACTATCTCCATAAGAAGTATACAGAGGAAAGATAACATGATAACTAAAACCCTCATGGAAGTGGAAACTGGAGGAGCCACAAACTAAAGAAGTCTTGGACCCACCAGAAACTAGAAGAGACAAGGAATATGCTTTGTCATAGAGCTTTCTAAATGAATGTGACCTTGACTAAATTCAAACTTCTGGCCCCTTAAACTCTAAGGAAATAAATCCCTGTTGTTTGCCAGTGGATAGCATTTAGATATCTGCAATGTGCCTCTAGAACCTCCTGGGAGATTACAGAATCATGATACTTGAGAGATGATAGATTTCTTGAACACCATTTGGTTCAACTTCCCACCAGTACAGGAAACCACTTTTCAGAGATTCTTCAATGTGGACATTCTACCTTTTTTTTTTTTTTTGAGTTTTCCCGTAATGAGTGTTATAAACCTTCCTACTAAAACCCTCACCGTGCTTATGGATGACTTTCACAGAGTTCTCATCTTCACTAAGAACTAAGAACTAATGTGCCTAGTAGGGTTTCCTTCCTTCTGATAGCTTCTATACCAGTGTTGTAAAATTAAGTCCAATTCACCCTTCATAAAACAAAATCTTAAATCCTTGAGGTCACCTGATGTGCTTCCGCAATATCTTTTTTTACCTAGAGCTATCTCTGAGATGCTAAAAATGGTGTCTGAACCTCTATATATCTTCCTGCTCTAAACACAGACTTATTTATGTCATTGAGAATAGAATGCAATATACGCAGAGCTCAGGTGGAACCTAGTAAAATCAATACCTTCTTTGTTCTGGGATTAAATCTTGTGTCCTAGAACTACATTCACATTATACAAAATGATGTCAATTGATTGATTTACTGTGACATTCATGGAAACTGAAACCTAAATGTAATACAAAATTTCAGTTAAATTTGGTTGGTTTTAGAATCTATGAGTAATTTTATTTACCTGTGGAAATTATTTCCTGATTGTTTCAGTAAATTGTTTCAGGCTGACAAAGTACCTTTTAATCCTGCTCTATCTGGCATATTCACTTGTTATAGATATCTCTTATACCCATGCTCACTGGGGCTTGACAATTTCCCAACTCTAACCTGCTCTTTGATACAGACTCTTAGAATGTTCATATATTCTTATTCAAGCTATTGTTCCTCCTTTTTGATGCTTATCACATCACAAGCAATTATTGGCACAGAACTTCTATCTCTGAAATAATTTCTATCTTTGATCTTCTTTTATACTATTATGTTACAAACTGACAGGTACTCAAAATTATTGAAGCATGTTAGGATGCACATAATTAAATTGTACCTAGCACTTGAGATCTAGAAAGAAAAGCAACGTTTTAAAAATATCTTTTAAGTTTCTTTTTAATTATATGCATATGTGTGGGGGTTTGTGCACATGAGTGCAGTGCCCACAGAGGCCAAAAGGAATGTCAAACCTCCAAGAGCTGGATTACAGTTATAAGTCATTCAGCAAGTGTACTTGGGGCTAAGTTCTGATCCTCTGAAAGAGCAGTATGAATTTTACTCAATATAGGCCATTCTCCACCACCACCCCAAAGATAGCCAATATTTTATAAATGACATCAAAGCAGTATACTTGATATGAACCTGTGGACTTACATGTTTTATTCTTTTGAGACAGGGTCTCATTTGTCTAACCCAGACAGGCCTTGAACTTGACTCAGCCTCCTGAATTCTGAGACTACAAGGACGTACTACCATACCCAGTTTAATTATCTTTAAGTAGGTTTGCCTTTCTGATCTGACATCTGTGGTGGAATGACCATCAAGATGCAAATTTTTGCAAAGACCTTGACAGGGAAGATACTAGTATAATATCTGAAGGTTGAGCCCTTAAACACTGTAGAAAATATAAAGGCCAAGAGCCAGGATAAGGAAGAAATTCCTCCCAATCATCAAAGGCTAACTTTGCTGGTAATCAGTTGGAAGATGCCATACTTTGACTACGACATTCAAAAGGAGTCTACCTTTTGTGAGGTTTGAGTTGGACCTCTACCAAGACCCCTTGAATGAGATTCACAGAGGTAGTGATTGATGCAAAAGCAAGAGGGGTTTTGTTGCTCCAACAGACTAGGGTTACCCTGCTTCAAGAGGGAGATGACCCTGAGCAGACTCTAACAAGGAGTTATATACCTTTGATAAGAGCAGATTTCAAACAATAAGGGCAGAATTTAAACAATAGTAACTAGGCAGGGTACTATTGATGGAGCAAACCAAGCTTCAAATTGACACATGTTCAGTGAACCATCCAGAACTTTCCAAGGGGGTTAATTGGGGAATCACAGGTGGCTGTGTCTGATAGTTGTTTTGTAGTTGTTCCAGGAATTAAACTAGCTTTACCCTTCCTGGAAGGGAGGGGTCTTTGTGCTCAGAGGTTTGTTGTGGAATTTTCCCACTGGCCTTAGATTGACCCCAACTCTGGCTCTTTCACCTTCATATTGTGTTGAGACTTTGTGGTACTGCTGAGCAAAGGTCTTACGCCACTCCCAAGATGAACAAGCAGAAGAGAAAGGTTGAGTTGGACATGCCAAATATTATAAGGTAGATGAAACTGACCTTTGTCTAGAGTGTTTGAAGGTATTGGAGTTTTTGTGCCTAACCACTTTGGTAGACACTACTGTGGCAAGTGCTGCTTCAACAAACCAAGACTGTTTATGACTTAGGCCAAAGACTATACATGATTAAAACTATGTATGACTTGGGGAGAAGGAGGAAGAGGAGAAGGAAGAGGTTCATAGCAAAACTTTGCAAATTGTTTTAGTTAGGGGTTCCATTGCTGTGAAGAGATACCATAACTATGAAAACTATTTAATTGGGGCTAACTTACAGTTCAGAGATCTAATCCATTATCATTATGGTGAGAAACATGGCAATGTACAGGTAGACATAGTGCTGGAGGAGCCAAGAGTTCTACACCTTGATCTGTAGGCAGCAGGAGACTGGCATACTGAGCTTAGCTTGAGCATATGAAACCTCAAAGCCCACCTCCACAGTGAACCACTTCGTATAACAAGGCAAAACTGATTTCAACAACACCTTCAACTAGTGTCCTTCTCTATAGGCCAAGCATTCAAACACATGAGTCTGTGGGGACCATCCTATTCAAACCTTTTATAGAAAGCCTTTTACTTTTGACTCTCTGAGTTGCATGGGTAAGTCTGAAGCACTCAACAGTGGTCTAGTGGTCTGACACTATCAATATGGACTAAGAAGCAAGGTATTCTGATGAACAACTGTAATATTAGTACCTGAAAAGCCAAGAGAAAGCAGGGTCACAGAGTCTAGGCAAACCCTGGCTACATGGCAAGCTCAGTGTTATATGACTCCTTTCCTGGAAAGATATAAAACAAAGTTCAAAGAGGGAGTCAGTGGTAAAATAAAATTATACCAAAATATAACTTCATGAACTAATGAATTTAGTGGGAATTTTTTACCTGAGTTTGGATGAATGGTACAAGCTGCATCACCAAAACTCTACCTTACCATGGGTGATAACTCATGAAGGCTGGAATCCTGGAGGTTTCTGCGTAACTTGTAGTTAGCTCAACAGGTTTAGGAATCTCCTCCAATTACTAATGCTTACTGTTTATACAACTTTAGGCAATGAACTTGTGAATCTTGTGTCTTGCAGGGACTTCCTGAAACTTTTAAGTTGTTCACTTCTTGAGTTTTTATGAACTACCTTGAGTACTTAGTCATAAACATTTCTTATAGTCCTAGCTGTCTTGGAACTCATAATATAAACCAGGCTGCCCTGAAAGACACAGAGATCTACCTGCCTCTGCCACTTGAGTTCTAAGATTAAAAGCCTGGGCCACAATATCTAGCCTTTGAGCCTTATTTTACAACTTCCTGAGTCTTACCAAACCAATCTAGGGCAGAATGTTTTGTTATTTTTAATTTTTTATTAATCATCTTATTTGTTTACTACTTTCAAATGTTATTTCCCTTCCCGGTCTGCTCCATGAACCCACTACCACATGACACTCCCCTTTGCCTCTAAGAAGGTGCTCCCCCACCTACCCACCAATTCCCACCTCACCCCTCTAGTATTCCCTTTTTCTGGAGCATCAAGCCTTCAATGTACCAAGGGCCTCTCCTCCCATTGATGACAGATAAGGCCATCCTCTGCTACATATCCAGCTGAAGCCATGGGTCCCATCATGTGTACTCATTGGTTGGTGGTTTAGTCCCTGGGAACTCTGAGGGGTTCTGTTAGTTGATACTGTTACTCTTCCTATTCAGTTGCAATCCCCTTCAGCTCCTTTATCACTTCCCCTAACTCTTCCACTGGGGTCCCCAGGTTCACTCCAATGGTTGACTATGATTGCATGCTGAGTCAGGTGCTGGCAGAGGCTCTCAGAGGACAGCCATACCAGGCTCCTGTCTGCAAGTACATCTTGGCATCAGCAACAGTGTCAGAGTTTTGTGTCTGCAGATGGAATGGATCACACGGAGGGGCAGTCTCTGGTCCTTTCCTTCAGTCTCTGGTCCATTTTTGTGCCTCCATTTCCTTTATGCAGGAACAATTCTGGGCTAAAATTTTTGAGATGGGTGAGTGTCCCAACTCCTCCTTCAATGGGGGCCATTTCTACCTGCTGGAGGTGGTCTTTTCACATTCTATCTCTCCACTGTTGGATATTTCAGCTAACACCATCCACATTGGGTCCTGGGAGCATCTCACATCCCTGGCATCTAGAAATTTCTGTTTTCCCAAGTTCCCCACCCCCACTGCTACTTTTTTCTATTCATTCTCCTGTCCCTCTGGACTTCACTCCCTATCTCTTCCCATACCTGGTCCTACCCACCTTCTTTACCTCACCTTCCCCTCTCCCACACAGGTCCCTCCCTCTTTCTGCCTCTCATGATTATTTTCCCCCTTGTAAGTAGATTTGAAGCACCCACACTTTGCACATTCTTTCTTCATAAGCTTCAGATGGTCTGTAAGTTGTACCATGGGCATTCTGAACTTTTGGGCTAATATCCACTTATCAGTGAGTATGTACAATGTATGTCATTTTGAGTCTGGGTTATCCTACTTAGGATGATATTTTCTAGTTCCATCCATTTACCTACAAAGTTCTTCAAATCTTTGTTTTAATAGGTGAGTAATATTCCATTGTGTAAATGTACCATATTTCTGTATCCATTCTTCTGTTGAGGAACATCTGGGTTGTTTTGCAGCTTTGGACTATTGTAGATAAGGCTGCTATGAATATAGTATAGCACATCGCCTTATTATTTGTTGGAGCATCTTCTTGAGTATATGCCCAGAAGTGGTATAGCTGAGTCTTCAGGAAAATCTCAATTTTCTGAGGAACCACCAGACTGAATTCCAAAGTGGTTATACCAGCTTGAAGTCCCACCAGCAATGAAGGAGTATTCCTCTTTCTTCACATCCTCACTAGCATCTGCTGTCACCTGAGTTTTTTATCTTAGCCATTCTGACTGGTGTAAGGAGTTCTCTGGTACAGTTTTTGGGGTCACATATATACTATCATATCATCTGCAAATAGTGCAACCATGACTTCTTCCTTTTCAATTTGTATCCCTTTGATGTCCTTTTGTTGTCTAATTACTCTAGCTAGAACTTTGAGTACTATATTGAATGGAGAGTGGACAGCCTTGTCTTATCCCTGATTTTAGTGGGATTGCTTCAAGTTTCTCTCCATTTAATTAGATGTTAGCTCTTGGTTTGCTGTATATTGCTTTTATTATGTTTAGGTATGTGCCTTGAAACCCTGATCTTGCCAAGACTTTTAACATGAAGGGGTGTTGTATTTTGTCGAAGGTTTCTCAGCATATAATGAGATAATCAAGAGATTTTTTTCTTTGAGTATATTTATGTAGTGCATTACATTGATGGATTTGCATATATTGAACCATCCCTTCATCCTTGGGATAATGCCTACTTGATCATGGTGAATGATCATTTTCATCTGTTCTTGGATTTGGTTTGCTAGAATTTTATTGAATATGTTTGCATTGATATTCATAAGCAAAATTTGTCTGAAGTTCTCTTTCTTTGTTAGGTCTTTGTGTGGTTTAGCTATCAGCATAATTTTGGCTAGGTTTTGAATTAGGTAGTATTCTTTCAGTTTCTAATTTGTGGAATAGTTTGAGAAGTCTTGGTATTAGGTCTTCTTTGAAGATCTAATAAAATTTTGCACTAAAACCACTTGGCTCTGGGATTTTGTGGTTAGGAAACTTTTAATGAACACTTCTATTTTCTTGTTGGTTATGAAACTGTTTAGATAGTTTATTTGTTCATGATTTAAATTTGGTACCTGGTATCTGCATAAAAAGAAATCCAGTTCTTCTAAAATTTCCAGTATTGTTGAGTATGGCCTTTTGTAATAGGATCTGATGGGTTTATTTACATTTCCTCAGTTTCTGTTGTTTTCTTTCCCTTTTGATTCCTGATTTTGTTAATTTAAATTCTGTATCCGTGCCCTTTAGTTAGTTTAGTTAAGAGTTTATCTATCTTGATGATTTTCTCAAAGAACCAGCTCTTAGTTTTGTCAATTCTTTGTATAGTTCTCTTTGTTTCTAATTGGCTGATTTTAGCCCTGAGTTTGATTATTTTCTGCCATCTATTCCTCTTAAATGTGTTTGCTTCTTTTTGTTCTAGAGCTTTTAGGTCTGCTGTCAATCTGCTAGTGTATGCTCTCTCCAGTTTCTTTTCAGAGGCACTCAGAGCTCTTAGCACTGTTTTCATTGTGTCCCATAAGTTTGGGTATGTTGTGCCTTAATTTTCATTCAATTCTAAAAAGTCCTTAATTTCTTAATTTCTTTCTTTCCTGACCAAGTTATCATTGAGTAAAGCATTGTTCACCTTCCATGTGTATGTGGACTTTCTGTTGTTTTCTTGTTATTGAAGAACATCCTTAGTCTATGGTGATTTGATAAAATGTATGGAATTATTTCAATCTTCTTGTATCTGTTAAGGCCTGTTTGTGACAACTTTTGGAGAAGTTACCATGATGTACTGAGAAAAAGGTATACTATTTTGTTTTAGGGTAAAATGTTCTGTAGAAATCTATTAAATCCCTTTGGTTCATAACTTTGCTTAGTTTCACTGTTTCTGTTTAAATTTCCATGATCTGTCCATTGGTGAGAGTGTTGTATTGAAGTTTCCCATTATTATTGTGTGAGAATCAATGTGTGTTTTGAGCTTTAGTGATGTTTCTTTTACAAATGTGGGAGCCCTTGCATTTTGGGCATAGATGTTCAGAATGTGAGTTCAGTTCTTAGATTTTTCCTTTGATGAATATGAAGTGTCCTTCCCCATTTCTTTTGATAATTATTGGTTGAAAGTCTACTTTATTTGGATATTAGAATGGCTACACCAGCTTGTTTCTTGAGACCATTTGCTTGGAAATATTTCTTTCAGCCCTTTAGTGTTTATAAGTAGTGTCTGTCTTTCCTGAAAATGCTGGGTCCCGTGTATCCAGTCTGTTAGCCTATGTCTTTTTATTGGAGAATTGAGTCCATTGATAATGAGAGATATTAAAGACCAATGATTGTTGCTCCCTGTCATTTTTGTTATTAGTGGTAGTATCATGTTTGTGTGGTTCTCTTCCTTTGTATTTGTTCTGAGATGATTAATTTCTTGGTTTTTCTTGGGTATAGTTTCCCTCCTTGTTCTGGAGTTTTCCTTATATTATCCTCTGTAGATCTGGATAAGTTGAATGATATTGTTTAAATTTAGTTTTGTCATGTAATATCTTGGTTTCTCCATCTATGGTAATTGAGAGTTTTGCTGGATATATCAGCCTGGGCTGGCGTTTTTGTTCTCTTAGTGTTGGCATGACATCTGTTCAAGATCTGATGGCTTTTAGATTCTCTCTTGAGAAGTCAGGTGTAATTCTGATAGCTCTGCTTTTATACGTTACTTGACTATTTTCCATTACTGTTTTTCAATATTCTTTCTTTGTTCTGTGTGTTTTACTTCTTTTGATTATTCTGTGCTAGGAAGAAATTTTTTTCTGGTTCAATCCATTTTGGCATTCTGAGGCTTCTTGTATGTGTATAGATATATACTTCTTTAGGTTAGGGAAGTTTTCTTTTATGATTTTTGTTGAAGATCTTTCCTGGCCCTTTGAAATGGGAATCTTTACTCTCTTCTATTCCTATTATTCTTCGGTTTGGTCTTTTCATTGTGTCATGAATTTCCTGGGTGTTTTGGGTTAGCAGATTTTTGAACTATGTATTTTCTTTGTTGTTTAAATGTTGTTTAAATATCTTCTATGGTATCTGCTAGGGCTGAGATGCTATTTTCTATTTCTTGTATTCTGTTGGTAATGCTTGCATCTATAACTCATGATCTCTTAAGGTTTCCATCTCCAGGATACCCTTCCTTTGTGATTTCTTTACTGGTTCTATTTCCATTCTTATATCCTAGATAGATTTGTGCTGTTCCTTCACTTGTTTCACAGTATTTACCATAATTTCTTTAAGGGATTTATGTGCTTCCTCTTTAAGGGCTTTAGGTATTTACCTGTATTCACCTGTATTCCTTTGTTTTTTCCATCTTTATTAACGTGTGCATTTCTTATTTACATATCGATTGTTATTCCCTCCCAGTTTCTGGGCCAATATCCACTTAACCCCTCCCGCTCCCATTCTAAATGGGTGTTCCCCTTCCCATAGTCCCCCCATTACCATCCTCCCCCAACAATCACGTTCAATGGGGGTTCAGACATGGCAGGACCAAGGGCTTCCCCTTGCACTGAGGCTCTTACTAGGCTATTCCTTGCTACCTATGCAGTTGAACCACAGGGTCAGTCCACGTATAGTCTTTAGGTAGTGGCTTAGAACTTGGAAGCTCTGGTTGGTTGGCATTATTGTTCATATGGGTCTGAAGCCCCTGCAAGCTCTTTCAGTCCTTTCTCTGATTCCTTCAAGGGGGTCCCGTTCTCAGTTCAGTGGTTTGCTGCTGGCATTCACCTATGTATTTCCTGGATTCTGACTGTGTCTCTCAGGAGAGATCTACATCCGGTACCTGTCAGCCTGCACTTCTTTGCTTCATCCATCTGATCTAGTTTGGTGGCTAGATACTTATGGCCCACATATGGGACTGGCTCTCAATGGGTATTCCTTCTGCCTCTGTTCTAAAGTTTGCCTCCCTATTCCCTACCAAGGGTATTCTTATTCCCCTTTTAAAGAAGTAGTGAAGCAGTCTCATTTTGGTCATCCTTCTTGAGTTATATGTGTTCTGGCATCTAGGGTAATTTGAGCATTAGGGCTAATATCCACTTATCAATGAGTACATATCATGTGTGTTTTTCTGTGATTGAGATACCTCACTCACTATGATGGCTTCCGGTTCCAACCATTTCCATATAAATTTCATAAAGTCATTGCTTTTGATAGCTGAGTAATATTCCATTGGGTAGATGTACCACATTTTCTGTATCCATTCCTCTGTTGAAGGGCATCTGAGTTCTTTCCACCTTCTGGCTATTATAAATAAGGCTGCTATGAACATAGTGGATCATGTGTCTTTGTTTTATGTTGGGGCATCTTTTGGGTATATGCCCAAGAGAGTTATAGCTAGGTCCTCAGGTAGTTCAATGTCCAATTTTCTGAGGAACCTCCAGACTGATTTCCAGAATGGTTGCGCCAGTCTGCAATCCCACCAAAAACGGAGGAATGTTCCTCTTTCTCCACATCCTCATCAGCATCTGTTGCCACCTGAGTTTTTGATCTTAGCCATTCTCACTGGTGTGAGGTGAAATCTCAGGGTTGTTTTGATTTGCATTTCCCTTATGATTAAAGATGTTGAACATTTCTTTAGGTGTTTCTCAGCCATTCGGCATTCCTCAGCTGTGAATATTTTGTTTAGCTCTGAACCGCATTTTTAATAGAGTTATTTGTCTCCCTGCAGTCTAACTTCTGAGTTATGTATATATATATATATATATATATATGTTGGATATAAGCCCTCTATCTGTTGTAGGATTGGTAAAGATCTTTTCCCAATATGATGGTTGCCTTTGCTTTACAGAAGCATTGCAGTTTTATGAGATCCCATTTGTCAATTCTTGATCTTAGAGCATAAGCCATTGGTGTTTTGTTCAGGAAATTTTCCCCAGTGCCCATGTGTTCGAGAAAATTCCCAACTATTTCTTCTATTAGTTTGCGTGTACCTGGTTTGATGTGGAGGTCCTTGATCCACTTGAACTTAAGCTTTGTACAGGGTGATAAGCATGGATCGATCTGCATTCTTCTACATGTTGACCTCCAGTTTAACCAGCACCATTTGCTGAAAATGCTATCTTTTTTCCATTGGATGGTTTTGGCCCTTTGTCAAAAATCAGGTGACCATAGGTGTGTGGGTTCATTTCTAGGTCTTCAATTCTATCCCACTGGTCTGTCTATCTCTGAACCAATATCATGCAGTTTTTATTCCTATTGCTCTGTAATAATGCTTAAGATCAGTGATAGTGATTCCCCCCCGGAAGTCCTTTAATTGTTGAGGATAGTTTTAGCTAACCTGGGTTTTTTGTTATTCCAGATGATTTTGCAAGTTGTTCTGTCTAACTCTTTGAAGAATTGGATTGGTATTTTGATGAGGATTGCATTGAATCTGTAGATTGCGTTTCTAAAATGACCATTTTTACTCTATTAATCCTGACAATCCATGAGATTAGGAGATCTTTCCATCTTCTGACATCTTCTTCAATTTCTTTCTTCAGAGGCTTGAAGTTCTTATCATACAGATCTTTCACTTGCTTGATTCCGAGGTATTTTATATTATTTAGGACTATTATAAAGGGTGTCATTTCCATACTTTCTTTCTCAGCTTGTATCTCTTTTGTGTAGAAGAAGGCTACAGACTATTTGTGTTAATTTTATACCCAGCCACTTTTCAGAAGTTGTTTATCAGCTTTAGTAGTTCTCTGGTGGAACTTTTGGGATCACTTAAATATACTGTCATATCATCTGCAAATAGTGATATTTTGACTACTTCTTTTCCAATCTGTATCCCGTTGATCTTCTTTCGTTGTCTGATTGCTCTGGTTAGAACTTCAAGAACTATATTGAATAAGTAGGGAGAGAGTGGGCAGCCTTGTCTAGTCCCTGATTTTAGTGGGATTGCTTCAAGTTTCTCTCCATTTAGTTTAATGTTAGCAACTAGTTTGCTGTATATGGCTTTTACTATGTTTAGGTATGGGCCTTGAATTCCTATTCTTTCCAGGACTTTTTATCATGAAGGGCTGTTGAATTTTGTCAAATGCTTTCTCAGCATCTAATGAAATGATCATGTGGTTTTGTTCTTTCAGTTTGTTTATATAATGGATCACGTTGATGGTTTTCCGTATATTAAACCATCACTGCATGCCTGGGATGAAGTCTACTTGATCATGGTGGATGATTGTTTTGATGTGCTCTTGGATTCGGTTTGCCAGAATTTTATTGAGGATTTTTGCGTCGATATTCATGAGGGAAATTGGTCTGAAGTTCTTTTTCTTTTTTGGGTCTTTGTGTGGTTTAGGTATAATAGTAATTGTGGCTTCATAGAAGGAATTCAGTAGTGCTCCATCTGTTTCAATTTTGTGGAATAGTTTGGATAATATTGGTATGAGGTCTTCTATGAAGGTCTGATAGAATTCTGCACTAAACCTGTCTGGACCTGGGCTCTTTTTGGTTGGGAGACCTTTAATGACTGCTTCTATTTCCTTAGGAGTTATGAGGTTGTTTAACTGGTTTATCTGTTCCTGATTTCACTTCGGTACCTGGTATCTGTCTAGGAAATTGTCCATTTCCTGCAGATTTTCAAGTTTTGTTGAGTATAGGCTTTTATAGTAAGATCTGATGATTTTTTGAATTTCCTCTGAATCTGTAGTTATGTCTCCCTTTTCATTTCTGGTTTTGTTAATTTGGACACACTCTCTGTGTCCTCTCATTAGTCTGGCTAAGGGTTTATCTATCTTGTTGACTTTCTCAAAGAACCAACTTTTGGTTCTGTTGATTCTTTCTATGGTCCTTTTTGTTTCTACTTGGTTGATTTCAGCTCTGAGTTTGATTATTTCCTGCCTTCTACTCCTCCTGGGTGTATTTGCTTCTTTTTGTTCTGGAGCTTTTAGGTGTGCTGTCAAGCTGGTGACATATGCTCTCTCCTGTTTCTTTCTGCAGGCACTCAGAGCTAGGAGTTTTCCTCTTAGCACAGCTTTCATTGTGTCCCATAAGTTTGGATATGTTGTACCTTCATTTTCATTAAATTCTAAAAAGTCTTTAATTTCTTTCTTTATTTCTTCCTTGACCAGGTTATCATTGAGTAGAGCATTGTTCAATTTCCATGTATATGTAGGCATTCTTCCCTTATTGTTATTGAAGTCCAGTTTTAGGCCGTGGTGGTCTGATAGCATGCATGGGATTATTTCTATCTTTCTGTACCTGTTGAGGCCCGTTTTTTGACCAATTATATGGTCAATTTTGGAGAAAGTACCATGAGGAGCTGAGAAGAATGTATATCCTTTTGCTTTAGGGTAGAATGTTCTATAAATATCTGTTAAGTCCATTTGGTTCATGACTTATCTTAGTCTGTCTGCGTCTCTGTTTAATTTCTGTTTCCATGATCTGTCCATTGTTGAGAGTGGGGTGTTGAAATCTCCTACTATTATTGTGTGAGGTGCAATGTGTGTTTTGAGCTTTAGTAAGGTTTCTTTTATTATGTAGGTGCCCTTGTATTTGGGGGCATAGATATTTAGGATTGAGAGTTCATCTTGGTGGATTTTTCCTTTGATGAATATGAAGTGTCCTTCCTTATCTTTTGATGACTTTTAGTTGAAAATTGATTTTATTTGATATTAGAATGGGTACTCCTGCTTGCTTCTTCCGGCCATTTGATTGGAAATTTGATTTCCAGCCTTTCACTCTGAGGTAGTGTCTGTCTTTGTCTCTGAGGTGTGTTTCCTGTAGGCAGCAGGATGCAGGGTCTCGTTGCATATCCAGTTTGTTAATCTATGTCTTTTTATTGGGGAGTTGAGGCCATTTATGTTGAGAGATATTAAGGAAGAGTGATTATTGCTTCCTGTTATATTCATATTTGGATGTAAGGTTATGTTTGTGTGCTTTTCTTCTCTTTGTTTTGTTGCCAAGATGATTAGTTTCTTGCTTCTTCTAGGGTGTAGCTTGCCTCCTTATGTTGGGCTTTACCATTTATTATCCTTTGTAGCGTTGGATTTGTGAAAGATATTGTATAAATTTGGTTTTGTCATGGAATATCTTGGTTTCTCCATCTATGTTAATTGAGAGTTTTGCTGGATACAGTAACCTGGGCTGGCATTTGTATTCTCTTAGGGTCTGTATGACATCTGTCCAGGATCTTCTGGCTTTCATAGTCTCTGGTGAAAGGTCTGGTGTAATTCTGATAGGTCTGCCTTTATATGTTACTTGACCTTTTTCTCTTACTGCTTTTAATGTTCTTTCTTTGTTTTGTGCATTTGGTGTTTTGACTGTTATGTGATGGAAGGAGTTTATTTTCTGTTCCAATCTATTTGGAGTTCTGTAGGCTTCTTGTGTGCTTATGGGCATCTCTGTCTTTAGGTTAGGGAAGTTTTCTTCTATGATTTTGTTGAAGATATTTACTTGTCCTTTGAGCTGGGAGTCTTCATTCTCTTCCATATCCATTATCCTTAGGTTTGATCTTCTCATTGAGTCCTGGATTTCCTGTATGTTTTGGACCTGTAGCTTTTTCCATTTTACATTATCTTTGACAGTTGAGTCAATGATTTCTATGGAATCTTCTGCTCCTGAGATTCTCTCTTCTATCTCTTGTATTCCGTTGGTGATGAGTGTATCAACAGCTCTTTGTCTCTTCCTTTGGTTTTCTATATCCAGGGTTGTTTCCATGTGTTCTTTCTTGATTGCTTCTATTTCCATTTTTAGTTCATTCAACTGTTTGATTGTGTTTTCCTGGAATTCTTTCAGGGATTTTTGTGATTCCTCTCTGTAGGCTTCTACTTATTTATGTATGTTTTTCTGTGTTTCTCTAAGGGACTTCTTTATGTCTTTCTTGAAGTCCTCCATCTTCATGTTCAAATGTGCCTTAAAATCAATATCTTGCTTTTCTGGTGTGTTTGGATATTCAGTGTTTTCTTTGGCGGGAGAATTGGGCTCCAATGATGTCATGTAGTCTTGGTTTCTGTTGCTTGGGTTCCTGCGCTTGCCTTTCACCATCATGTTGTCTCCTGTATTACCTTGTTCTGCTATTTCTGACAGTGGCTAGACCGTCCTATAGGCCTGTGTGTCAGGAGTGCTGTAGAGCTGTTTTCCTGTTTTCTTTCAGCCAGTTATGTGAATAGTGTGTTCTGCTTTCAGGTTTGTAGTCTTTTCTGTCTACTGGTCTTCAGCTGTTCCTGTGGGCATGTGTCCTGAGTCCCGCAGACAGGTCACTTGGAGCAAAAAATTGGTCTTACCTCTGGTCCCTGGCCTGAAGTTGCTCCTGGTGGCCTGCATTTCAACTCTCCGTGAGGGTGATAACCAGAAGGGCCTGCTCTGCCTTTTCTTGGGCCCCTCTGCACAGGGGTCCCAGATGGCATTAGGTGTTTTCTTCTAGAGTCAGAAATGTGGGCAGAGTGTAGTCTCTTCTGGCTTCCCAGGCATGTCTTCCCCTCTGCAGGTTTAGCTCTCCTTCCCACAGGATTTGGGTGCAGGGAGCTGTTTGACTGGTTCCCTTCAGATCCGGGCGGTGTCTGAACCACTGGGAACCTGCCACTTGAGTGCCCCTATCTTCCTGTTCCTAGAGGCCCTATACAGTTTTCTCTTGAGCCAGGGATGTGGGCAAGGGTGAGCAGTACTAGTGGTCTCTCCTGCTCTGCAGTCTCATAAGTGCCCACCTGTCTGGGAGGTGAGCTCTCTCTCCCACGGGGTTTGGGAGCAGGGAGCTGTGGGCCAGGATCAGCGAGGTTCTGGAAGTGTCCGGTACCAGAGAAATTTTGCCTCTGTGTGTCCTGAGTCCACCAGGCAGGTCACTTGGAGCAGAAAAGTTGGTCTTACCTCTGGTCCCGGGCCTGAAGTTGCTCCTGGGGCATTGCATTTCACCTCTCCCACCTGTATTTCTTTAAGGGAATTAAGAGATTGTATTTTAGGTTGTCATCTTGTTTCCATGTGTGTTAGAGTATCTAGGCCTTGTTGTGGTGGGAAAACTAGGTTCTTATCTTGCCAAGTGGCATTCGATTCTGTTGCCTATATTCTTGTGCTTGCCTCTCAACATCTGACTATCGCAGGTGTTAACTGGCCTTGCTGTCTTTTTCTGGATCCTGTCCTTCCTGTGAGCCTGGTTATTGTGGACCTTCTTAAGTCATGCTGGTCTCTTTGAGCATAATTATGATGAACCTCCTGGTAGTTGAGCTGTCTCTGGGCTGGAGTGTGGGGATTGAAGCACCTGATCTGCTCCAGGCACAGTTGTGGACCAAAAGGATGATATGTTTCTGTCAGAGTGGATAGGTCCTGAGTCTGCTGCACCCTGTGGAGTCCCAGTTAGACAGGGGAAGAGTGTCTCACCTGTAAGCCTTGTTGTGACAGAACTCCTGGGAGTCAGATTTTTCTGGGTGTAGGAGAGGTTTGGGCCACCTGTAAAATATGATGGTCCAGTCTTTTTCAGTTACCAATACATCCAGGCCTGAGGAAACTGACTCATATTACTGTTTTCATGAGATTAAATAAGTTTCAGAAAGATCCATGATTGGGCCTTCTAGTTACCAGAGAAAGAGGGAAATGAGAGGCCAAACCTACTCCATCTTGAGACAAGCCTCCATCTTTAAAAAAAAAAAAATGAAAAAAAAAAAAAAAATTTGACCTGAACAGAACCCAAGCTACATACACATACCAGGAAGGACCCCATGGCTTATCCTTGGTCAAAGTTACTCCCTAGATATGTCCCAACAACAGATAATCAAAGTTAGTCTGATAGTTTCAGATGTACTTTCAGACAGTTCATGATTCTATATGGTCTTGCTTCAGAGCACCCATCTGTCAGCTTGCAATAGTCATTCTATTAGATGCTTGCCAGGCCAGACTGGACACCCGCTCCCTCACCCCCTCACTTTCTCCTATTTTCCTATAAAACCTTGTCCTGCTGAGGGTTCAAGGATGCTCTGCCTTGCCTTCCTGCCCTGCTGTGTTAGAGTTGGGTTGGAGGAGAGCCCAGGCCCAAACCTATAACAAGGAGACCTTAATACTATTATAATTCTTTGGTGGTCTTTTCAGGTTCATGAATACTTTCTGGGACAACAAATGAACATTGAAAATTATATAGTAAATGAAATGTGACAAACATATGAACACAAATCTTATGTATTTCTACTTATGTGAAAGACCTAGTATAGACAAATTAATGAAAGCAGCAAGTAAAGTCGGAGTTAGCAGAGTTGGGATTAGAGAGATAGGAAAAAAACTTTTTTCTTTTTATTGGACTTTTTTTTACATTTCAAATGTTATCCCTTTCCCAGTTTCCTCAAGAAATCTCTCTATCTCCCCCTGCATCTCTGTGAGGGTGGTACCCTCCACTCTCCCACCTCTTGTCCTGTCATTGTCCTACACCAGGGCATCAAGCATTCACAGGACCAAGGCCCTCTCTCCCGTTGACGCTCTATAAGGCCATCCTCTGCTACATATGCAGCTGGAGCCATAGATTCATCATTGTGTACTTTTGAGATGGTGGTTTAGTCCCTGGGAGCTCTGGGGGGTCTGGTTGGTAGATACTGTTGTTTTGATGGAGTTGCAAACCCCTTCAGCTCCTTCAGTCCTTTTTCTGACTACTCCATAGGGGACCCTGTTCTCAGTTCAATGGTTGACTGCAAACATTGCCTATGTATTTGTCAGGTTGTGGCAGAGCCTCTTAGGAGACAGCTATATCAGGCTCCTGTCACCATGCACTTCTTGGCATATGCAATATTGTCTGAGTTTGTTGTCTGTATATGGAATGCATCCCCAGGTGGAGCAGTCTCTTGATGGCCTTTCCTTCAGTCTCTGTTCCACACTTTGACTCCATATTTCCTCCTGTGAGTATTTTTGTTCCCCCTTTGAAGAAGAACTGAAGCATCCACACATGAATCTTCCCTCTTCTTGAGCTTCATGTGGTCTATGAATTGTATCTTGGGTATTCTAAGCTTTTGGGGTAATATCCACTTATCAGTGAGCATATACCATATGTGTTCTTTTGTGGATGGGTTACCTCACTCAGAATGATATTTTCTAGTTCCGTCTATTTGCTTATGAATTTCATGAACTCATTGTTTTAAATAGCTGAGTAGTATTCCATTGTGTAGATGTACCACATTTTCTGTATCCATTCCTCTGTTGAAGGGCATCTGGGTTCTTTCTAGCTTCAGGCTATTATAAATAAAGCTGCTAGGAACATAGTGGAGCATGTGTCCTTGTTATATTTTGGGGCATCTTTTGGATGCATGCCCAGGGTGGAATAGCTGGGTCCTCAGGTAGTACTATGTCAAAATTTCTGAGGAACCACCAAACTGATATCCAGAGTTTTGATTGTACCAGCCTGCAATCCCACCATCAATGAAGAGTGTTCCTCTTACTCCACATCTGCTGTCACCTGAGATTTTGATCTCAGTCATTCTGTCTGGTGTGAGGTAAAATCTAAGGGTTGTTTTGATTTGTATTTCCCCAATGAGTAAGGATGTTGAACATTTCTTTAGGTACTTCTCAGCCATTCGGTATTCCTCAGCTGAAATTCTTTGTTTAACCTTGTACCCCATTTTAATAGGGTTATTTGATTCTCTGGAGTCTAACTTTTTGAATTCTTTGTATATATTGAATATTAGCCCTCTATCTGATGTAGGATTGGTAAAAGGTTGCCGTTTTGTCCTAACAACAGTGTCCTTTGCCTTACTGAAGTTTTGCAATTTTATGAAGTCGATTCTTGATCTTAGATCATATGTCATTGGTGTTCTATTCAGAATATTTTCTCCTGTGCCCATGTGTTTGAGGTTCTTACCCACTTTCTCTTCTATTAGTTTGAGTGTATCTGGTTTTATGTGGAGGTTCTTGATCCACTTGGACTTGAGCTTTATACAAGAAGGTAAGAGTGGTTTGATTTGCATTCTTCTACATACAGCATACCCCTCTTAAACAGAGAAAATAAATCACACAAGAGAAAGAGAAGTGGGTGCAGCACAAAGTCTATGGAAAGTAAAAAACAAATCTAACATTCTCTACTATCAGATTTCTAAAAGGAAAAAATAAAAGTATGAGTTGAAAAAAATAAAGAAAATGTACTATTTTAGCATATGCAAGGCTCTAAGTGCTGGAGAGTTAGATCAGCAGTTAAAGGCACAGGCTGATCTTACAGAGGGCTCAGAATTTGATTCCCAGCATCCATGTGATAGCTCACTCATCCGTAACTCAAGTTACAGGAGATCCAATGCCCTCTCTGGCCTCCATGGGCAAATAGTGGGCAGACATTATATGCAGGTAAACCTCAGAAACAGTCAAAGAGAAAAAAAGTTGTGTTTTAAATTGGAAAGTCCTGGGTATCTACTTAACTGTCAACTTCTTTGGAAAATACAAGAAACAAACTAACGGAGAAAAAAGATGAGAGACAAGCACGCATGCTCATTCTTATTTAACAAATTAATCTTTATTCTTAAAACACCATTTAGATGAAGCTGGTGTTGCTTATGTTTCTCAGAGATCTAGCCAATCAAAATGGAGGTGTTACTTCTGGAGGTGCTAAAGAAGAATACCTTGGCTTTTCAGTCTCTAACTATGAGGTCTGACCAGGCCGGCAGAAAGATTTTCATTCACTGTTCAGCCAGATATCAATAAACTGCCCAGTTCTTGCTGCAATTTATAGTGCTAATAAATGATAAAGACAGCACAGGTTGTCTCCTCATCATATTACTGCTGGTGTAGATGAGATGGTATAAGTCCTGGGAGAAAATGGACAAATTCGTGCTGTCAATCAAAGTTGCCATACTCTCACCATTACCTAGCTCCAAAAACAAGCATAGGATTTCAGTTATGTTTCTAGAAGGTAGTGTTAGTCAGAAAGAGAGAGACAGAGAGAGAGAGAGAGAGAGAGAGAGAGAGAGAGAGAGAGAGAGAGAGAGAGAAAACCAGGAAGGAGATGTGGGTAATTTGAAAATAATTCCTGTTCTTCTGTGTTATGAAGTATTAGCTAATATCCAAGGCTGTAAAGGCAACATTCTTTATGCTTAATCTGTGGAGGTTAAGTGGCTACATCCATCAAATGATTATAAAACAGATTGATGGTAGATTGAAGAAACAGAGAAGCTGTTCTGGTATGAGTGAAGGTTTTACCCACAAGAGAAGAGATCAGAAATTCAAAGTCTTGTGTCATAGAGACAGAAGAGAATTTGGGATTAATTTTGCTAAGGTTCTCAGACACAGGAGAGATGCAATCCATCAGTGTACAACAGATCTCCAGTGATATCCTGGGAATAATTTGGGGTCTGAGACTTGTAGGCAAAGTTAAGAAATATGTTTGAAGTCTGGGGTACAAGTCCCACATGACAAATTGAAAGATGAAAATAATATGTCTAGCTGTGACGGAGATTTTTTCCAGAAATAATAGGAGAAAGATTAAACAGAGAGTAAGATATTTACTTCATCAGAGCCAGACAAATAAGTCTCAACAGATGAATAGAACACATTGAAAAGGATTTGCCAGGCAGACACAGGTCAAGGTGAGTATACATATCAAGATGCCTTCCATTTAGGAAATACCTAAACTAAGTAGCTAAGATCATGAACCCACAGAATTGGTTGCCCCTTGAAGTCCTTTTGAAGAAATACATATCCTTGCTTGATTTGATTTGCTGTTCCAAGAAAGTTCTCTCATATCTCTAGTACTCTCTCAAAAATAGTATTTATTTTGGACAGGCAATCCTACTTAGGAATACTTTAAATATTTATAGCTATTGGAGTTCTTGTAAAGACCTGATACTGTCCCTATGAAATGGGATGAATTTGGTCACCTGAATATTAGTAATTATTTGATTCTTGAATTGTATTTTCCTGTTGGGCTTCAAAGACTTCATAGGTAGTCAAAAAACAACTATGTATACTGTCAAAGGCAGTCTAGAGTTAGCTTCATAGAGGTTACTGTTGAGCTTATGAGGAACCCTTTGTCTCCTTTTTATGATTTCACCAGCTGTGCCATCTTCATGGATGACTCAAGGTCTTGATGAAAACATGGCTTCCCTTGATAGCATCAGAGGCATTCTGAGAACTTCATGACTTTTGGAGGAATATGCAGTGATTAGAGACCAATCTCTGGGACCTCTGTGACCTCTGATGCAGAGGATAGATGATTTAATAGAGAAATGGAGTTTTAGGACCCTTTTAAAGAATCTTTGTTGTTTCCTAGACCCTGGCTAATTTCAGGGGTCAAATGTTAAAATATTGGCTGTCCTTTTAGCACTCTCTGCCTCATTGGCTTAGGAGTCCAAGCTTCACCAAGTTTTTAATGTTGAAAATGAAGAACAGTTTCATCAGGTTAGAAGAGGCTGCCATGGGTTTTTATTTTGTATACATTTAGACAAAGTTTGGAAGAAACAAATAGATCTTTAGATAAATCCTAATTTCATGAAGACTAGGTTTACTAAACAGTTAAAAATTCTGGCAAGCTAATGAGGAAATATAATGATCTTCTAAAATACAAAATTATTTGTTCTTTGGGGCAGTTCTTATAATGTTTCCAAAAGCATACCAATCTTAAAGGAAGTTTCTGGGTTTTTTTTATCATATTTTACTTTCATATTAGTTTACTGAATTTTGACTTTAGGAATTTTGAGAGCTTACAGTCATCATCCATATAACAACTTTTTAAAACTTTGTATTGATTTTTTATGAGTTTCATATCATGCACCACAGTCCCACTCATCTCCCAATCCCCTTATAGCTGCCCTTCACTCTTGCAACCTCCCCCACAAAATAAAACACACAAAGAAGCCAACTAAGAAACAACAACAAAGATAAAGCACAGAAAACACATCATTGTGGAAGATGTAGTATGTCATAGTGTGTCCCATAGTTCATCCCTCCACCCACATATCTTCACTTCCAAATGTTCATCACTGGCTTCTGTGACACCATCAATATTTGGATCTTTACCAGGATTTCTCCCAGTTATACTGTTGCTGTCCTATGTCATGGAGATCCTGCAGCTTTGGAACAGGACTAACCTTTACTCTACCAACCTATTGGCAGATGATATAGATTTTGGGATGGACTAATTCAGAGCCTGGAATCTGGGCTTGGGTGGTAACTGAACTGGTTAACCTTTATCCAAACCACTAATGCAAGCTCTCCAGCACTGCTCTGGCTAGGCTACCCAATACCACAAGCCATTAGGAGGAGGTAGGGTCAGCTCTCCCACTCTCATCCCCTCAGGGCTGGCTCACCTGCATCCATAACTCTAGAGCTAGCTCCACTGTGCTACTCAGTCAAGGTTTGGGTCCCACTTTCCCAAGTGCTGGGGCCTGTGAGGGAAAGCTCACCTATGCCTTCAACAAACAGTGTATTACTCAGGTGAGGTGAAGGGCCCTCTCTCCAGAAAGCTATAGTCAGTGAGGGGACAAGGCTAACTCTCTTCTGGTTACTGCAGGTGGTGAGAGGGAAAGAGGAGGACATCACCTCACATAAATGGCAGGGCCAGCTGTCCTGTGCTCTCACACTCAGTGCTGGCTCACCCACATCCCCTCAAGCACAGCCAGCCCTACTGTGCTGCCCACACCAGATGCAGGGTCTGGTCTCCTGAATTCTGCAGCCAGCAAGGGTCAGGGCCAGTTCTCCTGCTCTCATGACCACCTGGGGCCAGATCTCCTGAGTTATGCTTGCACCCACCTAAACCATCTCATGGCAGATGAGTGGTGGAATCAGTTTTCCCAAGTTCTAGCCCTTGGGGCTGGCTCATCTGTGCTCTCCCCCAAAACACACCACCACCAGGGTCAGCTCTGCTATGCTGTCCAGGCAAGGTGCAGGGCCCACTCTCCGGAGTGGTCTCCTGAGCTCATGACCCTGTGGGCAGCTTCCCTAACTGCTGTAGGTGGCAGGGACAGCATCAACTCTGCATCTGTGTCACCCACAGTAGAAAAGTAGCAGAGTCGGCTCTTCCACACTCACTCCAACCACAACCAGGACCAGTAGTGCTGTGTTGCCTGGGCAAGATGCCTGCTCTCAGGGACAATCCCACGTTCTCTATGAGCCATAGACATCAACACCAACTCCTGCTAGTTTATAGCCATGAACTTATGGCCCTCAGTGGCAGCTCAGGCTGTTACCTCACCATGGTCCCAGATAGTAGGGCTGACTACTCATAACAGGCCTCCATAGGGTGGAGACCCTAGAGTCTCCATTTCCATCTTTCTTCGTAATGCTCAAGTTGTTCCACTTCTCTTTCTCTACCATTTGACTACCACATACTCACACATTGTAGTAGCTCCCACTGTAGGCTGGTTACATGCCTCGCAGGCTCCTGGGTAACATCCTCCCTCCATCCATGTTCCTTGATGTGGCAGCAAGCAACTGGCTATGGCCTACTCTGCTTGTGCCATGCATTGGAAAGCAGGTCTGTGGGTGGCATGATGGGCCACAGTTCTCTGTCCATCTTCTCCCTCCTGTACTGTGCTGCCTAGATTTGATTTGATTTGGTTTTTATTTTCTGAGTCCTAGACATAAAACAGCTTTACCCATCAAGGCAGGCATCATGCTAAGATAAACAACTGACTGTCATCTTCTCTAACTTTGACTGTTATAAGAACAATACCATCCACAAGGTATCTCTTTGCCCATTGCCAGAGGGACACATTGTGTGTGTGTGTGTGTGTGTGTGTGTGTGTGTGTGTGTGTGTGTGTGAGTATGTGTGTATGTGTGTGTGTGTGTATGTGTGTGTGTGTGTGTGTGTGTGTGTGTGTTATGTGTTCATTTCGTGTGTGCATATGTGAGTATGTGAACATGTGTGCTTTTATATATGGAGCCTGGAGGTTGACATCAAGTATCTTCCTTGTTTTCTCTCCCCTTTATTTTTTGAGAAAAAGACTCTCGGTGAACCTAGAGCTTATCAGTTTGCTTAGACTATATGGCCAAAGATAACCAATTTGCCTGTCTCTTACCTACCACCAAATGCTAGTATAGCATTAATTCTAGGAATCTAAACTCAAGTCTTCATAGTTGTGTGACAAGCACGTTATCAATCTGATCCATCTTCCCAACTAAATCACTTTAGCTTTTTTACCTCCCCATAACTTTGTAGTATATTTAGTTCTCAAACTTTGCTCTACTGTCTCATTTTCACTCTGGAAAATCTAGTTCTTTTATCTTGGTACAAAAATCTCATTTTACTATATAAAGTTCTTTACTAAAACATTCACTTTTATTTTCATTCTTCCTTGCATATCTTCAGATTTATATATTTCTTTGTTTTTCTTCTGCTTACTGATTCATTTCTACCTCATTTTCTTTTTTAATATCAACAGACATAGCAATAGTACAAATTTAACAACTTACTAAATGAATTGAATCCAAGTTACATTTGTAATAAATTATGATTATACATTGTTAAAGTATAAAGTTCTTGTTTGCTGACTTTATTTTGCTGAGGAAAACTGCATACTGTGTGGGGAACCAGCAGGAGAGAGAGAGAGAGAGAGAGAGAGAGAGAGAGAGAGAGAGAGAGGAGGGGGGGAGTGAGTTTCCAGCTGATGTTTGGTTTTGTATTCCCCACTGGTCCAGTATTTCCTCACTATGTTCCTTTCCCTCTTTTGGACTGGTAATGTATATTCTGTGCCATCATATTTTGGAAGTATATGATCTGCTTTTTTATTTTTATTTTGATTTTATAGAAGGTTAAAGTTAAGAGATTACCAGGAGTCTCAAAAGAGACTTTGGACTTTTAAATTATGTTAAGACTGAAAGACAATGGAAACCTTTGAAGTTAGACTAAATGCATTTTGCATATAAGTAGACACAAGCCTATGGGGTCCAGGGTGTGGAATGTGGTGGTTTGAATTAGAGTGTTCCCTATAGGCTCATATATTTGAATGTTTAATCACCAGGGAATGGCCATGTTTGAAAGGGGTGCTCGGGGTGATCTTTGAAGTTTCAAAAGCCCAGGCAAAGCCCACCCTCCCTCTCTCTCCTTCTTCCTCTCCCCTCCTCCTCCCATTCTTTGTCCTCCTCCCCCTCCCACTCCCACTCCCTCTCCCCCTCCATTTCTTCCTCCTCTTCTGCCTTTCCTCCCTCTATCTGTCCACCAACACCTGCAGATCAGGCATCCCTTTCTTCCCACTGTGATGATGATAATGGACTAACCTTCTGAATCTGTTACATGCTTTCTTCTGCAGGAGTTGCTGTGGTCATTGGGTCACTTCACAGAAGTCGAACAGTGACTAAGAGTTGTGAAAGTGTTAGACAATTTGCAATATAACAGGAACAAGCTCTTTGCAGCCTCAAAGATAGTTAAGCACAAAGGAGCATTGTGACCATCAAGAGATTCAGCTACCAAGATGCCACTGCAGTTTATTTGGTTATCTCACATCTAGTTTCCTTCCTACTAGGTATCATCAGACTAATGCCAAAGGATTCTAACTTTTCAACCAGGAGGTTTGTTTTCACTATAGACCACCCTGAATGAACCAATTTTTAAATTGAGAGTGTATTCTGAAATAATGAGAAAGAATAGCTTCTATGCCCATATATCTGTTTGATGGGCTATTTTTCTTTTGAAATATGTCATTTTTAAAAACAAAAATTTTAAGTATATGAATATACTCATCTTGTATTGAAACAAATGTTATGCTTATTAAGTTGGAATATGACAAAAATATATTTTGATTTGTATTTCAAAACTATTAAAATCTGGGGGAAATTATAATTAAAAATATAAAAAGCAAAAGTAAAGACTAGCATTTAAAACAAATGTATTTTTCCCAAATAATGTTTTTATTGCTTATTTGGGAATTTCCATAATGAACCCTAACCACACTTACTTCCCACTTTACCTATGTCTGTCCCCAACCCTTGTGACTCCCACCTCAATGAAAGAAGAAAAAAGTCCAATTTGTATTGTCCATATACTTACTGGAGCATGGTCAAAGTTCCAGTGGCCAACCTCTTAAAAAAAAAACTGAGTCCTTTGTCACCTGCACCCCTGCCAGAAGCCATCAGTTGTGAGCAGCCATACTTCAACATTCTCAAGACAATTTTTTAAGAGTTTTCTTCAATAGCTTTCTGTTACTTTTTAGGGGAGGTGATAGGGGTTGTCACAGAAGCCTTCTATGTTCCTCTTTCACAGCTGTGAGTCTGCAGTCATTGATAGCACTACAAAAGAAGCTTCCTTGCCACCAAGTCTTTGCTTTAAATATAGTCAAGAGGGTCACTAAGCACAGGCCTATGCCTCACAGATTTAACTCTTCCCTTCTCCCTCTATGTCAAGAAAAAGAGGGATATGCCCTTCAGATCATAGGCCTCCAACTGGAACTTTCCCTTGCACCTTTGACATACCTGTCAAAAAGCATACTACTACTCAGGGTTGTGCACCCTGATTATGTACTTTTAGCAACTTCTAAACCGTTATTTGTTAATCAAAAAAAAAAAACGCACCCCAATGTTCAGGTCACCTACCATAATTTTCTCTACAACCTGTCCCACCTTTTAATATATAAAGGATTACAAACTCTCTGCACACCACCTTAGGTTCTCTCTCTCTCTCTCTCTCTCTCTCTCTCTCTCTCCTCTCTCTCCCTCCCTCCTCCCCAGGTAGCACTAATAGAAAATGCCACACTTACTTTCCAATCATGCTCACCCCTCAATATCTCAAATCTTCTTCCCTAACCAAATTCAGGCCACTCCCCATCTCATTCTTGCATTAAAACCTTAGAGGAACTACTGCACATACATGAAGGCACATTACCTTAGGTCTTCAATCCCCGGTACACAAAAGTTAGCTCCTTTTTACATAATGGGGCCCCAAAAGTGGGCTATGCCATAGTGTCAGATACTAAGGAAGTTGAGGCATAGCCCTTCCTGCCCATACCACTAATCAGCAGACTGAAATTATAGCTCTCAACCATGCCTTCCAATTGACACAAGGACAACTCTTAAACATGTGCACAGTGTCCAAGCATGGCTCCCACATCATTCTCTCCCATGCTGCCAACTGGAAAGACAGCAGACTACATCAATAACCAACTCACACCAAATCAAGGCCTCTCATCCCACAGCTACCACCAGATGGGCAATTCTATCACCTCTAAGGAAAATAGCTTAGCCAACAGGGTGACTAACCTACATCTTCAAGACACTGGACAAATTCTGTCCTATCTATACTGGTTCTTTCATCTTAAGTCAAGCCTTGTCTCACTACTTGAAGGCCTACCTGCAGCCTACCTCTGAGTATTTATCTTTTTCAAGGACTATTATAGCTTCTGTCAAATATCAGATGCCAACTCCAGTTATTGCAGCCCCTGCTTTTCCTACTCATCAAACCAGAGACTTTTTTCCTAGAACTTACTGGCAACATGACTTTACACACATGCTCACAGTCAAATGTGTTAGAAACCTCCTGGTCTTGGTGACACCTTCTCAAGGTAGGTGGAGGCATCTCCCAACAACAACAAAAGGGTCCAAAGAGTCTTGGACCTCTTCCTCTGAGAAATCATTCCCTACTTTGTAATCCCTCCCCAACTCAGACAATGTCTATGAATTCACCTCCTGGATTTCCTAAACTTAATCCAAAGCCCTCTATATCCCTTGCCATTTCCACATTCTATACCATTCCCAATACTCAGGAAAAATCAAACAGGAACTAGGAATTCTTTTTAAAAAACCATTGTTGAACTTTCATAATAATTGTACCTCAATTGGGTAAAGGTCAAACTGTTGGCCTTTTTCTTTCCATATTGCTATTTCAGCTCATGCACATATGATCAATCCTGACCCTAATCTTCCACCCCAAACCTCCTCCTCTTTCTCTCTCTCTCTCTCTTCTCTCTGATCACATAATCATCCCTTATTTTGTCACCTGCACCCATCCTATAGAACTTTACTGACCATCTCTGTCAATCACCAGTCTTATCCACAGCTTTGCAACAGAACACTTATAGCAGCCTTCCCTGCTGCCACCTCACCCCTGCTTCCATTCCATGTGGATCCTACAGGTCTTTCCTTTCTAACTCCCCTCCCCAAAATATTGATCTTTCCCAACCCCTATCTCCAGCCTCTACTGCCTGCTAACCCATAGGCCACATCTGCAGGAAAACCAAGTGCACTGACCCAAGATATTCTCTCTCTCTCTCTCTCTCTCTCTCTCTCTCTCTCTCTCTCTCTCTCTCTCTCTTTCTTTCCGTAGTTCCAATCCCCCAGTTTCATCCTCAGTTCTAAAACAGAACACCCATAGAAATGTTCCCTGCTTTCCTGCTCCCATCATTTTGTACATCCCACCTTTCTTATCCTTATAACTTTCCTCCCACCACTCATTGATTTATCCCAGATCCCAACCTCATCAGGCAGCCATGGCTAACCCAAGGACTACACCTTTGAGAGCAACAAGTATGAAGAAAGTAGACACATACCTTTCTTGTTGCTCCTAAGATCCAATTATCTCAATCTCATTCTCAGCTTTGTATCAACAAAGTCTCCCTTTCCTCCGTGACCTCATTTCCAACAAACCATACAAGAAAACTTTCCTACCCTGAAGGAGATATCTATAAAAGTACAAGAAACATACCCAACACAGAATAAATTGGACCAGATAATAAATTCTCCTCAGCACATAATAATCAAAACATTAAACATACAGGACAGAAAAAGAACATTAAAAGCTGCAAGAGAAAAAGATCAAGTAACATATAAAGGGCAGATCTATCAGGATTATATTTAACTTCTTAGTGGAGACTCTAAAATCCAAAAGGGCCTGGACAAGTGTGCAGCAGACTATAAGAGATCATGGATGCCAGCCAAGACTTTTCTACATACAGCAAAACCTTCTATAGTCATAGGTTGAGAAAATGACATATTCCATGATAAAGTCACATTTTAACAAAAATCTATCAACACGTCCTTCCTTATAGAAGTAAACTCCAACCAAGGAGGTTATACATCCATGAAAACAAAAGAAATATATAACCTATACCAACAAAATAAAAACAAAACACACACACAACAACCACAACTAACAACAAAACATCAGGAATCAATAATCATTGGTCTCAACATCAAAGATATCAATTTTCCAGCAAAAAAACCACAGACTGTACTGGCTAGTTTTGTGTGTCAACTTAACACAAGCTGAAGTTTTCACAGAAAAAGGATCCTCAGTTGTGGAAATGCATTCTTGAGATCTATGTGTATGGCATTTCTCAACTAGTGATCAAAGTTGGGGGGACCCAGTCCATTGTGGGTGATGCCGTCCCTGGGCTAGTAGTCTTGGGTTCTATAGGAGAGCAAGTTGAGCAAGCCAGGGGAAGCAAGCCAGTAAAAACCATCCCTCCATGGCCTCTGCATCAGCTCCTGCTTCCTGACCTGCTTGAGTTCCAATCCAGACTTCCTTTGGTGATGAACAGTAGTGTGGAAGGAAGCTGAATAAACCCTTTCCTCTCCAACTTGCTTCTTGGTCATGATGTTTCTGCAGGAATAGGAACCCTGACTAAGACACAGACTAACAGAATGAATGTGAAAACAGAATCTATCTTTCTGCTACATACAAGAAATACACCTCCGCATCAAAGATAGGCTCAGAGTAAAGTTTGGAAAAAGATTTTCCAAGCAAATGAACCTAAGAAGCAAGCTGGTATAGCTATTATGATATCCAACAAAATGGACTTCCAAAAAAATTAACCAAAAGAAATACGGAAGGCCTCTACATATTTATCAAAGGATATATTCATCAAGATATTTCAATTCTTAACATCTACGCACCAAACCCAAGTGAACTTAAGTATGTAAAAGAAACACTACTAGAACTTAAATCACATATTGGTGCTCACACACTGATAGTGGGAGACTGTTGGACCCTCCTGGGTCCCCTGCAATATTTGACCCCAGCTGAAGCCCTACTGATGTATGTAGAACCCTTTTGTTCCTAACAAAGGAATGCCCTGGCCCAGTAGCATCACACCCAGGCGTACACCTGGGCGATGGTCCATTCCTTCCTGTCTTTTGTTCTCGGTCTTTGTTCCTGGGGCTTAGGCTGGACTTCCTGGATTTCTCCCCAGTAAATTTGGGGAACATATTTGATCTTTTGTTCCTGAGGCCTTAAGCCAGTTTTTCCCACTGTGCTTCCTGGAATTTTCACTGTTCAAACCTGTGGTATATATTCAGTGAATAAAGCTAAAGATTTGTCATACTCTTAACAGGAATGACCTGAGTATGTGTATTTTTTAACCCCGCAGTTTTATGCCTCGGCACTGTGTCAGTGTGGGCAATGACAGGAGACTTAATAACAAACTCTCTGTATAAAAATATACAGGTCATCTAGACAAAAATTAAACAAAGAAATTCTGGAGCTAACAGATATTATAAACCAAATTTGCCTAGCATATATTTGCAGAGTATTCTCTTAAACACAAAAGAATATTCCTTCTCAACACCTCACAAAACTTTCTCCATACTGACCACATACTAAGACAAAAAGCAAATCTCAATAGATAGAATTTGAAATAACTCTCTGCACCCTATCAAATATCCATGGTTTAAAACTGGATATCAATAAAAGAAACAACAGAAAGCTTAAAAACTCATGGAAACTGAACAGCTTTCTATTAAATGATCACTACTGGATCAAGATAGAAATAAAGAAATTGAGACTTTCAAGAGTTTGATAAAAATTAATTCATGGCATACCCAAACTTATGGGTCACAATGAAAGCAGTGAAGTTCATAGCACTAAGGGATTACATTTAATTTTTTTCAGAGATCTCATACCAGCAATTTAAAAGCACCCTTGAAAGCTCTAGAACAAAGAGAAGAAATTCAATTAAGAAGAGTAGAAGGCAAGAATAATAAAAGTAATGGGGCTTAAAGCAATAAAATAGAAACAAAGAGAACAATACAAACTATCAATGAAAAAGGAGGTAGTGCTTTGAGAATGTAATAAGATATACAAACCCTAAACCTCTGTGCTAACTAAAAGATAGAGATTGTCTAAATTAATATAATCAGAAAAAAAACTGGGACATAAAAACAAACATGAGGAAATCCAGAGAAGCATAAGGATTACATTAAAAACCTGTACTGTGACAAATTGGAGAATCTAAAAGAGATTGATAATTTACTCGATAGTTAAAGCAAGATCAGTAAAGCAAGATGAAATAAGCAATTTAAACAGATCTATGACACCTTGTGAAGAAAAGCTTTCATTAAAAAGCCTGACTGGACTCCCAGTGAACGGGTTTCTTGGGGGGAGGGTGGTAATGGGGGGAGGATGGGTAGACGGACATCCATATAGAAGGGGAAGGGGAGGGGTTAGGGTGATGTTGGCCTGGAAACTGAGAAAGGGAATAACATTTGAAATGTAAATAAGAAATACCCAATTAAATAAAGATGGAAAAATTCTGTAACTCTAAAAAAAAAATAATAAATGCAACATGTTTTTAATTTGCAGATAGTTTCATGGAGGCATTTACTATACTTTTATTATTTTTATCCCTATTCATCTTCTTAATTTTTCTTCATAGATTCATGCTCCTTTTCCCCCCCTTATTTAAACATCCTCCCTTGTTTAAACTTTAAAGTTTAAACACTTTAAAGAGTGAATTAACGGACAGGTGGGCACTCCTGAGACTGCAGAGCAGAAGAGACCACCAACACTGCCCACACCTGCCCACATCCCTGGCCCAAGTGGAAACTGTATATGGCCTCTGGGATCCAGTAGATAATGGCACTGGAGCAGCAGGTCCCCTGCGACCGAGACACCGCCGGAACCTGAAAGGACTGACCGGATAAACAGTTCTCTGCACCCAAATCCCGTGGGAGGGAGAGCTAAACCTTCAGAGAGGCAGACACGGCTGCGAAACCAGAAGAGACTACACTATGCCCACATTACTGATTCCAGAGGAAAACACCAAATGCCATCTGGAATCCTGGTGCACAGAAGATCCTGGAAAGGGCGGCACAGATCTTCCTAGTTGCTGCCCCCGTGGAGAGCTCAAAAGCAACACCCCACGAGCAAACTTGAGCCTCAGAACCGCTGGTAAGACAAACCTTCCTGCTCCAAGCAACCTGCCGGGTGAACACAAGACACAGGCCCACAGGAACAGCTGAAGACCTGTAGATAGGAAAATGACACGCCTGAAAAGCAGAACTCTGTTCCCATAACTGGCTGAAAGAAAACAGGAAAACAGGTTACAGCACTCCTGACACACAGGCATATAGGACAGTCTAGCCACCATCAGATAGCAGAACAAAGTAACACTACAGATACTCTGATGGCGAGAGGCAAGCGCAGGAACCCAAGCAACAGAAACCAAGACTACATGGCATCATTGGAGCCCAATTCTCCCACCAAAGCAAACACGGAATATCCAAACACACCAGAAAAGCAAGATCTAGTTTCAAAATCATATTTGATCATGATGCTGAGGACTTCAAGAAAGACACATGAAGAACTCCCTTTAGAGAAACACAGAAAACATTAAAAAAAAAAAAAAAAAAAAAAAAAAAAAAAACAAGTAGAAGCCTACAGAGAGGAATCACAGAAATCCCTGAAAGAATTCAGGAAAAGACAATCAAACAGTTGAAAGAATTAAAAATGGAAATAGAAGCAATGAAGAAAGAACACATGGAAACAACCCTGGATATAGAAAACCAAAAGAAGAGACAAGGAGCCATAGATAAAAGCTTCACCAACAGAATACAAGAGATAGAAGAGAGAATCACAGGAGCAGAAGATTCCATAGAAATCATTGACTCAACTGTCAAAGATAATGTAAAGCGGAAAAAGCTACTGGTCCAAAACATACAGGAAATCCAGGACTCAATGAGAAGATCAAACATAAGGATAATAGGTATAGAAGAGAGTGAAGACTCCCAGCTCAAAGGACCAGTAAATATCTTCAACAAAATCATAGAAGAAAACTTCCCTAACCTAAAGAAAGTGATACCCATAAGCATACAAGAAGCATACAAAACTCCAAATAGATTGGACCAGAAAAGAAATTCCTCTCCTCACATAATAGTCAAAACACCAAATGCACAAAATAAAGAAAGAATATTAAAAGCAGGAAGAGAAAAAGGTCAAGTAACATATAAAGGCAGATCTATCAGAATCACACCAAACTTCTCGCCAGAGACTATGAAAGCCAGAAGATCCTGGACAGATGTCATACAGACCATAAGAGAACACAAATGCCAGCCCAGGTTACTGTAGCCTGCAAAACTCTCAATTAACATAGATGGAGAAACCAAGATATTCCATGACAAAACCAAATTTGCACAATATCTTTCTACAAAAACAGCACAACAAAGGATAATAAATGGTAAAGCCCAACATAAGGAGGCAAGCTACACCCTACAAGAAGCAAGAAACTAATCGTCTTGGCAACAAAACAAAGAAAGAAAAGCACACAAACATAACCTCATATCCAAATATGAATATAACAGGAAGCAATAATCACTCTTCCTTAATATCTCTCAACATAAATGGCCTCAACTCCCCAATAAAAAGACATAGATTAACAAACTGGATATGCAACAACCACCCTGCATCCTGCTGCATACAGGAAAAACACCTCAGAGACAAAGACAGACACTACCTCAGAGTAAAAGGCTGGAAATCAACTTTCCAAGGAAATGGTCGGAAGACGCAAGCTGGAGTACCCATTCTAATATCAAATAAAATCAATTTTCAACTAAAAGTCATCAAAAAAGATAAGGAAAGACACTTCATATTCATCAAAGAAAAAAAAATCCACCAAGATGAACTCTCAATCCTAAATATCTATGCCCCAAATACAAGGGCACCTACATGCATAAAAAAAAGAAACCTTACTAAAGCTCAAAAACACACTATTGCACCTCACACAATAATAGTAGGAGATTTCAACACAAAACTTCCCAACAATGGACAGATCATGGAAACAGAAATTAAACAGAGACATAGACAGACCTTAAGAGTAGTCATGAAACCAAATGGACTTAAGATATTTACAGAACATTCTACCCTAAGCAAAGGATATACATTCTTCTCAGCTCCTCATGGTACTTTCTCCAAAATTGACCATATACTTGGTCAAAAAACGGGCCTCAACAGGTACAGAAAGATAGAAATAATCCCATGCGTGCTATCAGACCACCACGGCCTAAAGCTGGACTTCAATAACAATAAGGGAAGAATGCCCACATATACATGGAAGTTGAACAATGCTCTACTCAACGATAACCTGGTCAAAGAACAAATAAAGAAAGAAATTAAAGACTTTTTAGAATTTAATGAAAATGAAGGTACAACATATCCAAACTGATGGGACACAATGAAAGCTGTGCTAAGAGGAAAACTCATAGCTCTGAGTGCCTGCAGAAACAAACAGGAGAGAGCATATGTCACCAGCTTGACAGCACACCTAAAAGCTCTAGAACAAAAAGAAGCAAATACACCCAGGAGGAGTAGAAGGCAGGAAAGAATCAAACTCAGAGCTGAAATCAACCAAGTAGAAACAAAAAAGACCATAGAAAGAATCAACAGAACCAAAAGTTGGTTCTTTGAGAAAATCAACAAGATAGATAAACCCTTAGCCAGACTAACGAGAGGACACAGAGAGTGTGTCCAAATTAACAAAAACAGAAATGAAAAGGAGACATAACTACAGAATCAGAGGAAATTCAAAAAATCATCAGATCTTACTATAAAAGCCTATATTCAACAAAACTTGAAAATCTGCAGGAAATGGACAATTTCCTAGACAGATACCAGGTACCGAAGTTAAATCAGGAACAGATAAACCAGTTAAACAACCCCATAAATCCTAAGGAAATAGAAGCAGTCATTAAAGGTCTCCCAACCAAAAAGAGCCCAGGTCCAGACGGGTTTAGTGCAGAATTCTATCAAACCTTCATAGAAGACCTCATACCAATACTATCCAAACTATTCCACAAAATTGAAACAGATGGAGCACTACCAAATTCCTTCTATGAAGCCACAATTACTCTTTTACCTAAACCACACAAAGACCAAACAAAGAAAGAGAACTTAAGACTAATTTCCCTTATAAATATCAACACAAAACACTCAATAAAATCCTGGCAATCCGAAACCAAGAGCACATCAAAACAATCATCCACCATGATCAAGTAGGCTTCATCCCAGGCATGCAGGGATGGTTTAATATATGGAAAACCATCAACTGAAATAACAAAACCACATGATCATTTCATTAGATGCTGAGAAAGCATTTGACAAAATTCAACACCCCTTCATGATAAAAGTCCTGGAAAGAATAGGAATTCAAGGCCCATACCTAAACATAGTAAAAGCCATATACAGCAAACCAGTTGCTAACATTAAACTAAATGGAGAGAAACTTGAAGCAATCCCACTATAATCAGGGACTAGACAAGGCTTCCCACTCTCCCTACTTATTCAATATAGTTCTTGAAGTTCTAGCCAGAGCAATCAGACAACAAAAGGAGATCAAGGGATACAGATCAGAAAAAGAAGAAGTCAAAATATCACTATTTGCAGATGATATGATAGTATATTTAAGGATCCCAAAAGTTCCACCAGAGAACTACTAAAGCTGATAAACAACTTCAGCAAAGTGGCTGGGTATAAAATTAACTCAAATAAATCAGTAGCCTTCATCTACACAAAAGAGAAACAAGCCGAGAAAGAAATTAGGGAAACAACACCCTTCATAATAGACCCAAATAATATAAAGTACCTCGGAGTGACTTTAACCAAGCAAGTAAAAGATCTGTACAATAAGAACTTCAAGCCTCTGAAGAAAGAAATTGAAGAAGACCTCAGATGATGGAAAGATCTCCCATGCTCATGGATTGGCAGGATTAATATAGTAAAAATGGCCATTCTACCAAAAGCGATCTACAGATTCAATGCAATCCCCATCAAAATACCAATCCAATTCTTCAAAGAGTTAGACAGAACAATTTGCAAATTCATCTGGAATAACAAAAAACCCAGGATAACTAAAACTATCCTCAACAATAAAAGGACTTCAGGGGGAATCACTATTCCTGAACTCAAGCAGTATTACAGAGCAATAGTGATAAAAACTGCATGGTATTGGTACAGAGACAGACAGATAGAACAATGGAACAGAATTGAAGACCCAGAAATGAACCCACACACCTATGGGCACTTGATTTTTGACAAAGGAGCCAAAACCATCCAATGGAAAAAAGATAGCATTTTCAGCAAATGGTGCTGGTTCAACTGGAGGTCAACATGTAGAAGAATGCAGATCGATCCATGCTTATCACCCTGTTCAAAGCTTAAGTCCAAGTGGATCAAAGACCTCTACATCAAACCAGATACACTGAAACTAATAGAAGAAAAACTAGGGCAGCATCTCGAACACATGGGCACTGGAAAAAATTTCCTGAACAAAACACCAATGGCTTATGCTCTAAGATCAAGAATGGACAAATAGTATCTCATAAAACTGCAAAGCTTCTGTAAGGCAAAGGACACTGTGGTTAGGACAAAACGACAACCAACAGATTGGGAAAAGATCTTTACCAATCTTACAATAGATAGAGGGCTTATATCCAAAATATACAAAGAACTCAAGAAGTTGGACCGCAGGGAGACAAATAACCCTATTAAAAATGGGGTTCAGAGCTAAACAAAGAATTCACAGCTGAGGAATGCTGAATGGCTGTGAAACACCTAAAGAAATGTTCAACATCTTTAGTCATAAGGGAAATGCAAATCAAAACAACCCTGAGATTTCACCTCACACCAGTGAAAATGGCTAAGATCAAAAACTCAGGTGACAGCAAATGCTGGCGAGGATGTGGAGAAAGAGGAACACTCCTCCATTGTTGGTGGGGTTGCAGACTGGTACAACCATTCTGGAAATCAGTCTGGAGGTTCCTCAGAAAATTGGACATTGAACTGCCTGAGGATCCAGCTATACCTCTCTTGGGCATAAACCCAAAAGATGCCCCAACATATAACAAAGACACATGCTCCACTATGTTCATAGCAGCCTTATTTATAATAGCCAGAAGCTGGAAAGAACCCAGATGCCCTTCAACAGAGGAATGGATACAGAAAATGTGGTACATCTACACAATGGAATATTACACAGTTATCAAAAACAATGACTTTATGAAATTCATAGACAAATGGTTGAAACTGGAAAATATCATCCTGAGTGAGGTAACCCAATCACAGAAAAACACACATGGTATGCACTCATTGATAAGTGGCTATTAGCCCAAATGCTTGAATTACCCTTGATGCCTAGAACACATGAAACTCAAGACGGATGATCAAAATGTGAATGCTTCACTCCTTCTTTAAAAGGGGAACAAGAATACCCTTGGCAGGGAATAGAGAGGCAAAGATTAAAACAGACACAGAAGGAACACCCATTCAGAGCCTGCCCCACATATGGTCCATACATATACAGTCACCCAATTAGACAAGATGGATGAAGCAAAGAAGTGCAGGCAGACAGGAGCCGGATGTAGATCTCTCCTGAGAGACACAGCCAGAATACAGCAAATACATAGGCGAATGCCAGCAGCAAACCACTGAACTGAGAACAGGACTCCCTTGAAGGAATCAGAGAAAGAACTGAAGAGCTTAAAGGGCTGAGACCCCATATGAACAACAATGCCAAGCAACCAGAGCTTCCAGGGACTAAGCCACTACCTAAAGACTATACATGTACTGACCCTGGGCTCTGACCTTATAGGTAGCATTGAATATCCTAGTAAGAGCACCAGTGGAAGGGGAAGCCCTGGTTCCTGCTAAGACTGAACCCCCAGTGAACATAGATTGTTGGGGGGAGGGTGGCAATGGGGGGAGGATGGGGAGGGGAACACCCATAAAGAAGGGGAGGGGGAGGGGTTAGGGGGTTGTTTGCCTGGAAACCGGGAAAGGGAATAACACTCGAAATGTATATAAGAAATATTCAAGTTAATAAAAAAAAAGAGTGAATTAACATTGAGATATGTTTATATGCTGCTTGACCTGATAAACCATCATGAAAACAGTATATTCCCCAGCCTTACTGAACTATGATTAATAAAATTTATGTTGAAAGACCCTGGAGTGGGGAGACCCTCATTCAAATCTCAGGATGATGCAACCCCCCAAAAACTCACATAAGACCATCCTTGCTGTAATTTACATGAGGTTTATTGATAGGAACCAGTGCACTGGGGTTGAGACTCAGATCCCATGTAGGGGCATGGAGTTCCACCACCAGTAGCTAAAGAGAAGGGAATTTAAAGGAAGAAACCAAACCCAAAGGGGTAGGGAGGGTGTCATTGTTAAATGTTGAGAATACCAGTAAAAAAATCACAAGGAGGAGCTTCCTGTTTCTCAAGATTGTTTAACTTTATGGTCTGCTAGTTCCTGGGAGAAGCTTTCTGCTTCTCAAGATTGTTCTCTAAGGTTTTAATCTAACTTTATGGTCAGCTACTTCCTGGGAGAGAGTTGCTGAACCAGCTATTTTAATTACCCATACTATGGTCCTAGGAGAAGCTTCCTGGAACATACAATTTCAGGGCCTAATCTGTTTTTTTTTCTTCTACTCTGAACCTTTGTCTAGTGGGGAGGCAACCTTAAAACTTTTACCTTTCAATGTATGTCTAAGGGATACAATAGGATGACTTGATGCAAGTGATCATAGTGAAATGATAGTTAAAAGAAAGATAGGAAATGTATCCATCATCTTATATCATTATCCTCTCTTTTTTGGTGAGAATATATCTTCTCTAGTCTCTTCACAACCCTAAGTATGTACTACTTTCTTGTAACTAAAGTTGTCAGGCTGCACATTAGATCTCCAGAACATATTCATTTTATAGTTGAATGTTCATTGTCATTGACAGACATCTCATCTCTCTTATATCCCATCTCTGGTAACCAAATCCTATTCTCTGTAAATCAGATCCTCCAGAGTCTGTTTTAAGGTTTGGTTCCAGGCTTCTGGCATAAGAGCCACCCAGTCCAATGTTATATTTTGAGTGGTAAAAGTAACCTCATTTTCAAAGTGGAATACTATTCCCACTCAGCATTGTGTTTAAGTCTTTAATTTCAAGTTAATTTTTGTTTATTGCTTAAGATGAAGATGTAATTTTATCCCTTCACACATGGAGATCTTTTCAACACTATTGATTAAAGAGTTGACCATATTGGGTTGTGTAGTCTTGATGACTGGAAAATTGATCAACCATACATGTAAGACTTACTTCTGGGCTCACTATTATTTCCCATTGTTCTATCTGTCTACTTTTCATGCCATTGCCAAAATATTTTTATATCTTACCTCTGTAATGCAATTTGAAATAAAGAAGTATGATGCTTCTAAAAAAAAAAAAAAAAAAAAAAAAAAAAAAAAAACAGGGCCAGATGGTTCTCATGTAGAATTCTACCAGATTTTCAAAGAAGATTAATGCCAATACCCAAATTATTTCACAAAATAGAAGCTGCGGAAACATTGCCAGGTACATTTAATAAGGCCACACTTACCCTGATACCAAACCACATAAAGTCTTTAGAAAGAAAAATAAATACAGGCCAATTTCCCTTATAAGCATAGATGCAAAAATAATCAATAAAATATTTGTGAACCCCATCCATGTTCACATCAAAAGGATTAACCACCTTGATCAAGGAGGCACCATTTCATATATGCAAGGATGACTCAGCATATGAAAATTAGTGTCATTGACCATAGAAACAAAATGAAAGAAAAAAGTCACATGGTCATCTCATTAGATGCAAAAAGAGCTTTTGACAAAATCCAGCGATTAGGAATACAAGGCAGATACCTCAATACAATAAAGGCAATTTACACCAAGCCCAGTATTGACTTAAATAAAGGAATTCAAAACAATTCAACCAAAATCAGGAATAAGACAATAATATCCACTCTCTCTTTGTCTATTAAATATAGTATTTGAAGTTCTAACCAGAACAGTAAGACTACTAAAGGAGATCAAGAGAACACAAATTGGAATGAAAAAAGTCTAAGTGTCATTATTTCCAGATGACAAGATAGTATAATTAAGCAACCCTAAAAATTCCATCAGGAAATTCTTGCAGCTTTCAACAAAGTATACTACATACAAGATTAACAAAAAAATTTCCTAGACACAAATAACAAATGAACTGAGAAAGAAATTAGGAGTACACCACCCAACTCTAGCCAAGCAAGTGAAAGATCTATATGACAATAGCTTCAAGTCCCTGGAGAAAGAAATTGAAGAAGAATCAGAACATGAAAAGATTTTTCATGCTCATGGATTGGTAGGATTAACATAGTGAAAATGAACATCTTACCAAAAGCAATCTACAGATTCAGTACAGTCCCCACCAAACTTCCAACACAATTGTTTACAGATCTTGAAAGAGAAATTCATATGAAAAAACAAAAAACCCAGGATAGCAAAGGCAATCCTGAACAATATAGGAACTACTGGAGGTCTCACCATCCCTGATTGCAAGGTGTAACAGAGCTATAGTTATAAAAGTCAAATAATTAGTGACTCCAAAATAAACATGCTGATAGAATCCAGGTGAAGAAAAAGATACAAATCCATATACATGTAGACAACTGATATTTGAAAAAGAATCCAGAAATACACACTGGAAAAAAGACAGCAAATGGTGGTAGCTAAACTGGATGTCTGCATGTAGAAGAATGCAAGAAGATCATTACCTATCTCTTTCATGAACCTCAAGTCCAAGGGGATCAAAGATAATAACATAAAACCAGGTACACTGATCCTGGTAGAAAAGAAAGTGGAATAAAGCCTTGAATGCATTCTTGAGCAGAACATCCTAAACAAGCCAGACAGTTGCTAAGACAAAAGGTTGCTCTCAATAAACTCACAGTAAGGCCTCATTTTCAAGAAAAATAGTTGTACAACTCATTGAACATGGAGAAGTTGAAATGGTGCCTACATGGAGCCTTTATCCCTACACTCTAGTTTCTCTGGTGTGGGAAAGGTGTTCTGCATGCTTCTGAAAGAAAAACATGAACACAAATCCAGCCACAAAATCTTTTCCTATAGTCTGTCATGTTTGCCAATATGCTAGGACAATGGGGACACAGAACGTGTGGGAGTAACTAACCAATGTCTGATTTGACTTAAAGCCCACTCTGCAAGAAGAAACCCATACATGGCACTGCTCGTGTAGCTAAGAACCAGAAAATAGATAGACCAAAGACCGAAGGCAAAACCAAACACTTCTAAACAACAACAAAAAAAAAATCAATAAAATGACTCCTAATGATATTCTGCTATACTCATAGATCAGTGCCTTTTTTCTGTCATCATCAGAGAGGCTTTCTCTGGCAGCAGATGGGAACAAATTCAAAGACCCAAAGCCAGACATTGTCTGAATGCAGAATCTAAATGGGAGGTCATCATCAAATCCCTCCTCTCAGAGTTCAGAAAACCCCCAAGAAGAGGAGGGATCATAGAACCAGAGGAGGGTAAGACACCAGGGAACAAAGCTCTCTATATCAACTGAGCAAAAGCATATGAAATCAAAGTCTGTGTATATATTTTAGCTTTTAGCTTAGTATTGTCATGGGAAGCCTGAATAGGAGATCAAGTAGGTCTCCGACTCTTGTGTTTGCTCTCAGGACTCTTCCTCCTGCTGGGTTCTCAAGTCCAACTTCATTGTGATTTTTTTTTTTTTGCTTCATCTGGCTATACTTTATTTTGTCCTCTTTGGTTATTATCTCTTAGAAAACTAATTTTTGCTGATAGAGAGAATAGGAGTAGAACCAGAGGGGAGCAGAGGCAAAGAAGTACTGGAAGTAGTAGATTGAAAAGAAACTATAATCAGGTAATAGTGTATGAGAAAATTTCTATTTTATGAAAGGGAGGAAAGGTATTAAAACAAGCCATAAAAACCAAACCAAGACTGGAGCTGCAGGTCTCCTGTGCTCCAGACACAGCCAGGACCTGAAGGGACCTGATCAACAGTTCTCTGCACCCAAATCCCGTGGGAGGGAGAGTTAAACCTTCAGAGGGGCAGACATGCCTGGGAAGCCAGAAGAGACTACACTCTGCCCGCATTCCTGACTCCAGAGGAAAACATCTAATGCCATCTGGGACCCTAGTGCACAGGGGCTCCCGGAAAAGGCAGCACAGGCCCTCCTGGTTGCCACCCTCACAGAGAGCTCAAAAGCAGTCCCCCACAAGTAACTTGAGCCTCGGGACCACAGATAAGACAACTTTTCTGCTCCAAGCGACCTGCCTGTTAGACTCAGAACACAGGCCCACAGGAACAGCTGAAGACCAGTAGACAGGAAAGACTACACTCCCAAAAGCAGAACATTCTGTCCCATAACTGGCTGAAAGAAAACAGGAAAACAGGTCTACAGTGCTCCCGACACACAGGCCCATAGGACAGTCTAGCCACTGTCAGAAATAGCAGAAGAAAGTAACAACAGAGACAATCTGATGGCGAGAGGCAAGCGCAGGAACCCAAGCAACAGAAACCAAGACCAACCCACAGAACCCAACAGAAACCGAGCCCAATGCTCCCACCAATCAAACACTGAATATCCAAACACACCAGAAAAGCAAGATCTAGATTTACAATCATGTTTGATCATTATGCTGGAGGACTCCAAGAAAGACATGAAGAACTCCCTTAGAGAAACGCATGAAACCATAAATAAACAAGTAGAAGCTTATACAGAGGAATCACAAAAATCCCTGAAAGAATTCCAGGAAAACATAAATAAACAAGTAGAAGCCCATAGAGAGGAGTCACAAAAATCCCTGAAAGAATTCCAGGAAAACACAATCAAACAGTTGAAGGAATTAAAAATGGAAATAGAAGCAATCAAGAAAGAACACAAGGAAACAACCCTGGATATAGAAAACCAAAAGAAGAGACAAGGAGCTGTAGATACAAGCTTCACCAACAGAATACAAGAGATGGAAGAGAGAATCTCAGGAGCAGAAGATTCCATAGAAATCATTGACTCAACTGTCAAAGATAATGTAAAAGCGGAAAAAGCTACTGGTCCAAAACATACAGGAAATCCAGGACACAATGTGAAGATCAAACCTAAGGATAATAGGAATAGAAGAGAGTGAAGACTCCCAACTCACAGGGCAAGTAATTTTCTTCAACAAAATCATAGAAGAAAACTTCCCTAACCTAAAGAAAGAGATGCCCGTAAACACACAAGAAGGCTACAGAACTCCAAATAGATTGGACCAGAAAAGAAACTCCTCCCATCACATAATAGTCAAAACACAAAATGCACAAAACAAGAGAGAATATTAAAAGCAGTAAGGGAAAAAGGTCAAGTAACATATAAAGGCAGACCTATCAGAATCACACCAGACTTCTCGCCAGAGACTATGAAAGCCAGAAGAACCTGGACAGATGTCATACAGACACTAAGAGAACACAAATGCCATCCTAGGTTACTGTATCCTACAAAATTCTCAATTAACATAGATGGAGAAACCAAGATTATCCATGACAAAACCAAATTTACACAATATCTTTCTACAAATCCAGCCCTACAAAGGATAAGTGGTAAAGCCCAACATAAGGAGGCAAGCTATACCCTAGAAAAAGAAAGAAACTAATCATCTTGGCAACAAAACAAAGAGGAGAAAACTACACAAACATAACCTCACATCCAAATATGAATATAACAGGAAACAAAAATCACAATTCCTAAGTATCTTTCAACACCAATGGACTCAATTACCCAAGAAAAAGGCACAGATTAACAAACTGGATACACAATTCCCAAGTATCTTTCAACACCAATGTACTCAATTACCCAAGAAAAAGGCACAGATTAACAAGCTGGATACTCATTGAGGACCCTGCATTCTGCTGCCTACAGGAAAAACACCTCAGAGACAAAGACACACACTACCTCAGAATGAAAGGCTGGAAAACTACTTTCCAAGCAAATGGTCTGAAGAAGCAAGCTGGAGTAGCCATTCTAATATTGAATGAAATTGATTTTGAACTAAAAGTCATCAAAAAAAGATAAGGAAGGGCACTTCATATTCATCAAAGGAAAAATCCACCAAGATGAACTCTCAATCCTAAATATCTATGCTCCAAAAACAAGGGCACATACATACATAAAAGAAACCTTATTAAAGCTCAAAACGCACATTGTACCTCACACAATAATAGTAGGAGATTTCTTTGGTTTTTTTTTTTATCTTTATTAACTTGAGTATATATTATTTACATTTCAATAGTTATTCCCTTTCTGGGTTTCCGGTCAACATCCCCTAACCCCTCCCTCCCGTTCTATATGGTTATTCC
>NC_046172.1:21875512-21938346 GCF_011064425.1 Rattus rattus
ATTGAAGACCCAGAAATGAACCCACACACCTATGGTCACTTGATTTTTGACAAAGGAGCCAAAACCATCAAATGGAAAAAAGATAGCATTTTCAGCAAATGGTGCTGGTTCAACTGGAGGTCAACATGTAGAAGAATGCAGATCGATCCATGCTTATCACCCTGTACAAAGCTTAAGTCCAAGTGGATCAAGGACCTCCGCATCAAACCAGATACACTCAAACTAATAGAAGAAAAACTAGGGAAGCATCTGCAAAACATGGGCACTGGAAAAAATTTCCTGAACACAACACCAATGGCTTATGCTCTAAGATCAAGAATCGACAAATGGGATCTCATAAATCTGCAAAGTTTAAAAGACAAAGGACACTGTCATTAGGGACAAAACGGCAACTGACGACTGGGAAAGATCTTTACCAATCCAAACAGATAGAGGCCTTATATCCAAAATATACAAAGAACTCAAGAAGTTAGACCACAGGGAGACAAATAACCCTATTAAAAAATGGGTTTCAGAGCTAAACAAAGAATTCACAGCTGAAGAATGTCAAATGGCTGAGAAACCCCTAAAGAAATGTTCAACATCTTTAGTCATAAGGGAAATGAAAATCAAAACAACCCTGAGATTTTACCTCACACCAGTGAGAATGGCTAAGATCAAAAACTCAGGGGACAGCAGATGCTGGCGAGGATTCGGAGAAAGAGGAACACTCCTCCATTGTTGGTGGGATTGCAGACTGGTACAAACATTCTAGAAATCAGTCTGGAGGTTCCTCAGAAATTGGACATTGAACCATCTGGAGGATCCCTATACCTCTCTGGGTATATATACCCAAAAGATGCCCAACATATAAAAAAGACACGGCTCCACTATGTTCATAGCAGCCTTATTTATAATAGCTATTAGGTGGAAAGAACCTAGATGTCCTTCAACAGAGGAATGGATACAGAAAATGTGGTACATCTACACAATGGAATACTACTCTGCTATCAGAAACAGTGACTTTATGAAATTCGTAGGCAAATGGTTGGATCTGGAAAATATCATCCCGAGTGAGATAACCCAATCACAGAAAAACACACATGGTATGTACTCATTGATAAGTGGCTATTAGCCCAAATGCTTGAATTACCCTAGATGCCTAGAACAAATGAAACTCAAGACAGATGATCAAAATGTGAATGCTTCACTCCTTCTTTAAAAGGGGAACAAGAATACCCTTGGCAGGGAAGAGAGAGGCAAAGATTAAAACAGATACAGAAGGAACACCCATTCAGAGCCTGCCCCACATGTGGCCCATACACATACAGCCATCCAATTAGACAAGATGGATGAAGCAACGAAGTGCAGGCCGACAGGAGCCGGATGTAGATCACTCCTGAGAGACACAGCCAGAATACAGCAAATACATAGGCAATTGCCAGCAGCAAACCACTGAACTGAGATCGGGACCCCCGTTGAAGGAATCAGAGAAAGAACTGGAAGAGCTTGAAGGAGCTGCAGACCCCTTATGAAGAACAATGCCAAGCAACCAGAGCTTCCAGGGACTAAGCCACTGCCTTAAGACTATACATGGACTGACCCTGGACTCTGACCTCATAGGTAGCAATGAATATTCTAGTAAGATCACCAGTGGAATGGGAAGCCCTGGGTCCTGCTAAGACTGAACCCCCAGTGAACGTGATTGTTGGGGGGAGGGCGGCAATGGGGGGAGGATGGGGAGGGGAACACCCATAAAGAAGGGGAGGGGGAGGGAGTAGGGGGATGTTTGCCCGGAAACCGGGAAAGGGAATAACACTTGAAATATAAATAAGAAATACTCAAGTTAATAAAAAAAAGTAGGTTTTATGAAAACTGAACTGCCATAATAAAAAAGGTTCAAACAATTATCAGGACACAAATGACCAAAATATACACATATGTTCAATGTAAATGCCATCACCATCTTGTAATAGAAGCACCATCTCCGTAAATGGGATACAGAACTGAGAAGAAGCTGAATCTGTTAAGCAAATGTGCATTGAGAACATTTTATTGTAGCTAGAACCTTGAAAACTGTATCCGGCTCTTATCCTTGCTAAAGCCTTTTTGAAGTATTTTATTTCTAAAAGACAGAAGTCTACATTTTTGTTTTACTAACATATAATATAGCAATTTTTTAAAAATGTAAACGGCAATATAGCCTTATTAGTCATTGAAAACCAAAACATAAATTTGTAAATAGTATTTTTGAGACCTGTTTTGAAATTAGTGTAAGCTCCCTTTCCTGCCAGATGCTCTATTCTTTAATATTTTGCAGAACTGATAAAAATGTTATTTCCTATTGGAAATTTTTGGAATGAATTTTTTCCCCAGAACTCAGCTTCAACGTCTTATGTGTACAAAGTTCTCCTAAGTACATTTTGACATTCTTGACTGGTAAGTCTGAATTACATTCTGTCTTGAGACATGTCCAACTGAATTGAAGCACACCTATTTCTTTAACATCAATCCTATTAAAATTTCTTCTCTCCATCACCTCAAAAAAATAATAAAACAAAACAAAACAAAAAAACAGCAACTTCTGAAGTATCTTCATTGTGTATGGAGAGCTATTTTTGAAAGGTTTTTTTCAATCAATAAATTTGATAACCATCACTTTGTTATACTAAAAGCTGGAGGTTGCCTTTTGGGTGAAGACATGCTGTGAATTGAGACACTTTTACCTGTACAAAGAATCCACTTCAACACTGTGGATGGAAGTGTTTTCCTGGATAAATAATCCTTCTACCAATCCTGTTTTGTTTTTCTAAACAGGTAGAGAATCATCATTTTGAGCTTTAATGAAAATAATGGTGGCTTTGTGCATATTTGTTGCTTTGCTTGGCAAACTGAGTTGAAATTCTCACTGATATCTGTTTAGAAAGGTGAGCAGGGAGGTCATAAAGTTCAGAGAGGAAGATTAGACACAGGTCTGTAAGTGAGAGATTCTTTGCTGTGTGAATAGATTTTGAGCAGAAGGATACATAATTGGGCATTACATCTTAAGTTTTCTTAGTCTTCTTTATAATATTCTGCTGTGACATATGGACTTTTCAATAAAAGTCCATTATTAAAAAAAAAAGGTCATTTTACCACAAGCATTATAGAGATTCAGTGCAATCCCCATCAAAATTCCAATCCAATTCTTCATAGAGATAGAAAGAACAATTGGCAAATTTATTTGGAATAACAAATAACCCAGGATAGCTAAAACTATCCTCAACAATAAAAGAACTTCTGGGGGAATCACTATCCCTGACTTCAAGCAGTATTACAGAGCAATAGTGATAAAAATTGTACGGTATTGGTATAGAGACAGATAGACCAGTGGAATAGAATTGAAGACCCAGAAATGAACCCACACACCTACGGTCACTTGATTTTTTGACAAAGGAGCCAAAACCATCCAATGGAAAAAAGATAGCATTCTCAACAAATGGTGCTGGTTCAACTGGAGGTCCACATGTAGGAGAATGCAAATCAATCCATTCTCATAATCCTGTACAAAGCTTAAGTCCAAGTGGATCAAGGACCTCCACATTAAACCAGACAGAGAAAAAGTGGAGAAGAGTCTTGAACACATGGGCACTGGAGAATATTTCCTGAACAAAACACCAACTTGCTCTAAGATCAAGAATCGACAAATGGGATCTCACAAAGCTGCAATGCTTTTGTAAGTCAAAGGACACTGTCATTAGGACAAAACAGCAATCAACAGATTGGTAAAAGATCTTTACCAATCCTACATCTGATAGAGGGCTAATATCCAAAATATAGAAAGAACTCAGGAAGGTAGACTCCAGAGAAGCAAATAATCCTATTAAAAATGGGATACAGAGCTAAACAAAGAATTCACAGTTGAGGAATACTGCTGAATGGTTGAGAAGCCCCCAAAGAAATGTTCAACATCCTTAGTCATCAGGGAAATGCAAATCAAAACAACCCTGAGATTCCACCTCACACCAATCAGAATGGCTAAGATAAAAACTCAGATGACAGCAGATGCTGTCAAGGATATGGAGAAAGAGGAACACTTCTTCATTGTTGGTGGGATTGCAAATTGGTACAACCATTCTGGAAATCAGTCTGGAGGTTCCTCAGAAAATTGGACATTGTACTACCTGAGGAACCAGCTATATCTCTCCTGGGCATATACCCAAAAGATGTTCTAACCTACAACAAAGACACATGCTCCACTATGTTCATAGCAGCCTTATTTATAATAGCCAGAAGCTGGAAAGAACCCAGATGCCCTTCAACAGAGGAATGGATACAGAAAATATATTACATTTACACAATGGAGTACTACTCAGCTATCAAAAACAATGACTTCATGAAATTCATAGGCAAATGGATAGAACTGGAAAATATCATCCTGAGTGAGGTAACCCAATCACATAAAAACACACATGATATGCACTTATTAATAAATGGATATTAGCCCAAATGCTTGAATTACCTTAAATGTACAGAACACATGAAACTCAAGAAGGATGACCAAAATGCAGATGCTTCACTTATTCTTTCATAGTAGATCAAAAATATCCATAGGAGGGGATAGGGAGGCAAAGTCTGGAGCAGAGACTGAAGGAACAGCCATTGAGTTCCTGCCCCACATGTGGCCCATTTATATACCACCACCAAAACTAGATAAAATGGATGAAGCTAATAAGTGCACGCTGACAGGAACTTGATATATATCTCTCCTGAGAGACACAGCCAGAACATGTCAAATACAGAGGCAAATGCCAGCAACAAACCACTGAACTGAGAATGGGAACCCAGTCGGAGGAATTAGAGAAAGGTCTGAATAAGCTGAAGGGGCTTGTGACCCCATAAGAACAACAGTGCCAACAACCAGAGCTTCCAGGGACTAAACCACTACCTATAGACTACACATGGACTGACCTTGGGCTCCAGCTGCATATGTAGCAGAGGATGTCCTTGTTTGGGCACCAGTGGAAGGGGAAGCCCTTGGTCCTGGCAAGGCTGGATCCCCAGTGTAGGGGATTGTTGGAGGGGGAGGTGATGGGGGAAGGATGGGGGAGGAACACCCATATAGAAGGGGAGGGGAGGGTTTAGGGGGCTGATGGACAGGAAACTGGGAAAGGGAATAACATTTAAAATGTAAATAAGAAATACCCAAGTTAATAAAAATGGAAGAAAAAAATAGTGCTACTCCCCAGTAACCATGCATTCAAATCTATAAGCTTCTGGGGACCATTCTTATTCTACCCATCACACCCTGATTTTGTGTTTCTTGTGTCTCTAGTCCATGACATCTTCACTATTGTGAATTGTGAACTGGTACTGATGATAAGTATATTTGGTCACTGTCAGACATCTCTGCTATGTGACCATTTTCGCTTTTCTTTGCCTGCACAATCACACACACACACACACACACACACACACACACACACACACACACACACTCCTCCTTAACCAGCACTTTTTTGAATTTTGAAATAATTATAGATTTACATGAAAGTTACAAAAATGGTACAAATTATTTCAGTAGGTTCTCATATTACCATTGTGTGTCAGCACAATTCAGTTATTCAATCCAGGAGCATTGCTATCGCATGAAGAACCAAGTTATTTCTTCCAGGCAAATGGCCTTTTCCACTCCAGAATCCTTTAAGTGCCTTTTTCTACTCTCAGATCCCATGTCACATATACTTATTAGGTATTTTCATCTTTGTCTTTCTAATCTGTGGAAGTTCTTCAGTTTTGCATTTGTGACTGTGAACTTTCTAACCATCTTTCCTCCCTCCTCCTCCCCCCCTCTTTCTTTCTTTCTTTCTTTCTTTCTTTCTTTCTTTCTTTCTTTCTTTCTTTCTTTCTTTCTTTCTTTCTTTCTTTCTTTCAATAGGGTCTTACTCTGGCAGTCCTGGAACTCACTACGTAGACCAGATTGGCCTTGAACTCACAGAATTATCTTGGCTCTGCCTCTTCTGTGCTGAGGCATACTACAACAAGCCCAGCAGTAACCTGCAAAACTTTTAATAAGAGGTTCGATTACTCTCTAATAGCACTTTTAATTTGGAATGAGTTTTTCCAACAATTGGTGTGAAGTTATGCAGGTTTTGCCAGCACAATATAGAAATTTGCTGTGCCTTTACTAGCACATCACCACAGGGACACATGTTGCTCCATTATTTGGTTTAGGTAGTGGTTGCCAAGTTTCTCTCCTGCAGGTAAAGCCTTTCCCTTTGACATTGATACAAACTGTAACTACGCTAATACCTAACTTTCCTCAAAATTTCATCAAAATTTCACCTACTGATTTTAGCACAGGTAAGTCTTGCCTGTAACAATTATTAGTAGTATTTGGCATGTTGTAATTTTTCATTTCTCCCATACTATCAAATTTTTATCAGTTAATTTTGTTAATTGATTCATGCTTTTTGATATATACGATTTCATATAACACATGCACAATCTATTCTGATTACATACATACATACATATTCTACCCTATTACCCTCTTTTCTTTTCCTCTCATCCCAGCCATACCTACCAGTATCTTATTTTTATGACTTTTGCTTTTATACTGTGACCCATTTAGTTTGACCTGAATCATCAGTGTGAACACTGGATTGAAACTATCCATTGGAACCTGGTGGGATCATCAATAAATACACAACTAAAGGGAATGATTCTACAGTTCCCTAAATCTCTCAAGGGCAAATAGTACAGAAGTGAGGACTAGGGCCCATGAGTCTTTGTCCTATCCATTGACTGCTGATGGGCCCAATTTTGTACACGGAAGACATCTGCAGTTGCTATAACTTTGTGGTTACAATGCCTGTATCTTGCCAAGAAAATGACATTTCACAGCCATTCTTCCTATCTTTTGGCTCTCACATGCTGTCCACTCTTTTCTTTTACAATGTTCCTTAAGCACTGGAGGGCACAATAAAAATGTCATGTTTTTTTTCTTTTACTAGTGGATATTTTTATTCTCATTTCAAATGTTATTCCTTTTCCTGGTTTCCTCTCCATAAAGCCCCTATCCCATCCCTCTACCCTGCTTCTAAGAGGGAGTTTTCCAACCCACCTACCTCTTCCCACCTCCCGACCCTGACATTCCCCTACACTGGGGGTCTAGCCTTGGCAGGAACAAGGGCTTCTCCTCCCACTGGTGCCCAATAAGGCCATCTTCTGCTACATGATCAGCTGGAGCCATGGGTCTGTCCGTGTGTACTCTTTGGGTAGTTGTTTAGTTCCTAGGAGCTCTGGTTGGTTGGTATTGCTGTTCTTATGGGGTTGCAAGCCCCTTCAGCTCCTTCAATTCTTTTCTCATTCCTCTCTATTGGGGAAACTTGTTCTCAGTTCAATGGTTGCATGTGGAGCATCTGTTCTTGTATTTTGCTTCGTGCCTGCAAGAGCCCTTAAGGAGATAGCTATATAGATCCCAACAGCATGCAAATTTCTTGGAATCAGTAATATTGTCTGCTTTGTGGTTGTGCTGTATGTGGGCTGATCCGAGGTGGGGCAACTGAAGCTGCATTTTCCCGTCTCTGCTCCAAGTTTTCCCTTGTATTTCCTCCTATATATATTTTTGTTACCCCTTCTAAGAAGGACTAAAGCATCTGTACTTTGGTTGTCCTTCTTCTTGAGTTTTATGTGGCCTGTGGATTGAATCTCTGGTAATCTGAGCATTTGGACTAATGTCTACTTATCAGTGAGTTCATACCATATGTGTGTTTTTTTGTTTTTATGATTGGGTTATCTCACTCAGGATGATATTTTCAATTCCATCCATTTGCCTATGAATTTCATGAAGTCATTGTTTTTAATAGCTGAGTAGTACTCCATTGTGTAAATGTACCATATATTCTATACCCATTCCTCTGTTGTGGGGCATCTGGGTTCTTTCCAGCTTCTGGCTATTATAAATAAGACTGTTATGAACACAGTGGCGCATATGTCCTTGCTATATGTTGGAGTATCTTTTGTGTATAAGCACAGGACAAGTATAGCTGGGTCCTCAGGAAGTGCAATGTACAATATTCTGAGGAACTGCCTGACTGATTTCCAGAGGTGTACCAGCTTGGATCCCACCAACAATGGAGGAGTGTTCCTCTTCCTCCACATCCTCATCAGCATCGATATACCTGGAGTTTTTATCTTTTAACTATTCTTGATTTAGTGAGGTAACCAGGGGTTGTTTTGATTTGTACTTGACATTTAAGGGTGTTGAATATTTCTTTAGGTTCTTCCCTGTGCCTTTTCGATATTTTCAGTTGAGAATTTTGTTTGGGGCCTGTACTCCATCTTTAATCAGGGGTTATTTTGTTTCCCTCTGGAGTCCAACTTCTTGAGTCCTTTGTATATTTTGGATATTAGCCCTCTATTGCATGTAGGATTTGTAAAGATCTTTTCCCAATCTGTTGGTTGCCATTTTGCCCTAATGACAGTGTCCTTTGCCTTACAGAAGCTTTGTCATTATATTAAGTCCCATTTGTCAATTCTTGATCTTAGCTCATAAGCCAGTAGTGTTTTGTTCAGCAAATTTTCCCCAGTGCCTATGTGATTGAGGCTCTTCCCCACTTTTTCTTCCATTAATGTTAGTGTATCTGATTTTATGTGGAGGTATTTGATCCACTTGAACTTTAGCTTTGTACAGGGTGATAAGAAAGTATCAATTTGCATTCCTCTACATGGTGACCACCAGTTGAAACAGCATCATTTGTTGAAAATACTCTCTTTTTCCCACTGGATACTTTTAGCTCCTTTGTCAAAGATCAAGTGACCATAGATGTGTGAGTTCATTTCCCGGTCTTCAATTTAATTCCTTTGTTCTATCTCCCCATCTTGTACCAATACCATAGAGTTTTTATCACTATTCCTCTGTAATATAGCTTGGGGTCTGGGATGGTGATTTCCCCAGGGTTCTTTTATTGTTGAGTATAGTTTCTGATATCCTGGGTTTTTTGTTATTCCAAATGAATTTGCAAATTGCTCTTTCTAACTCTGTGAAGAATTGACTTGGGATTTTGATGGGGATTGCATTAAACCTGTAGGATTACTTTTGGCAAGATGACTATTTTTACAATATTAATCCTGCCATAATTATGAGCATGGGAGATCTTTCCATCTTCTGGGATCTTCAATTTCTTTCTTCAGAGACATGAAGTGAACATTTCTTTAGGTACTTCTCAGCCATTCGATATTTTTCAGCTGAGAATTCTATGTTTAGCTCTGTGCCCCATTTTTAATAGGGTTATTTGGCTCTCTGGAGTCGAACTTCTTGAGTTCTTTGTGTATATTGGATATTAGCCCTCTACCGGATCCACATTAATGGAGTTAGAGAAAGGATTGAAGGAGCTGAAGGGACTTGCAACCGGAAAAGAACAACAATACCAACCAACCAGAGCTCCCAGGGACTAAACCACTACTCAAAGACAGATACATGGACAGACCTGTGGCTGCAGCTGCATGTGTAGCAGAGGATGGCCTTGTTGGGCACTTATAGGAGGAGAAATCCTTGTTCCTGTCAAGGCTGGACCCCCCCCAGTGTAGAGGAATGTCAGGGTGGGGAGGTGGGAAGAGGCGGGAAGGTTGGATGAGATAGTGGCTTTATGGAGGGGAAACCAGGAAAAGGAATAATATTTGAAGTGAAAATAAAGATATCCAATAAAAATATTTCTTCTTTACTGTATTGAGTAAGTCCCAGAGTTTCAGTTTTCAGTGATTTTTTATTAGAATATAGCCATACTATTATTTATTTATTTATTTATTTATTCATTTTTATTTTTACACTCCAGGTTTTATTCCCTTTCCAGTCCATCCCCAGAATGTTCCACATCCATGCCTCCTCACCACCCCCTCATTCCCGCCATCCCTGGCCCAGCCCTGCATCTCCACAAGGATTTCCCCACTCTGCCAACCCCACCAGATCTCTAAACTTCCTGGGGCCTCCAGTCTCTTGAGAGTAGGTGCATCCTTTTTCACTGAACCCAGACCCAAGAGTCCTCTGCTGTATATGTGCTGGAGGCTTCATCTCAGCTGGTGTATGTAGGACATCATACAGGTGAAGGCAGGTACAGGATAGAACATGGTCTGTCATTGGACAAAAAGGAAGGATGGGTGGGAGAGAAGTTATATAGAGAGGAGGAGAGTGGAGCAAGGCAGGAGAAGCAGCAAAGAGCACATTGAGGCTGATGTTAAGATTCCTCTCTGCACCTTTACAGGTTTTTATAAATATTCTTAAGGGATTGATGTGTATAGGGCTTTGTGTGTCTAGATGAGCAAATTATATATTATCAATTGGATCAGAGCTTATTGTGTTGTTCGTTCTTTCATATGAACGATTTCATATGTTCATTTAAGTTTAAGACAATGGTTTAAGAGAGTTTGTGGTTGTGGAGGCTGCCAATGGAATTGAGATCAGGCAACCCGTCCGGGCACCTGAGGCAGAAAAGATTTTGGCCAGGCCCAGAGAGAAACCATTAGTGTGGATATGGATAGAGCAAAGGAGTGAGAGGCCCATGACTGAGATGAAGATATCTACTAGGTATCTTTGGGGCATTAGGGAAGCAGACCTAGTGTGTGGGGTAATGGACAGCTTTTTTTATAATTTCTCTTACAGCAAGAGGTGTGCTGCCTGTTTCAGGATCCAATGTTTAAGACATCCTGTGGGGTTCAGGGTTAATTGAGACTGCTGTCCTCCACAGGATTGCCTCCTGCTTAGGTTCCCAGCTAATTCAACCAGAGGGACCAGCAGTTTTGCTCATTGATGGTGCACATATCTGCATCTGACTCTTTCAGCTGCTTGTTGGGCCTTTTGAGAGTAGTCATGGTAGATCCCTTTTGTGAACACCTATAGTTTCAGTAATGGTATCAGGTCTTGGGGCCTACACTTGAGCTGGATCCCACTTTGTGCCTGTTACTGAACCTCCTTTTCCTCAGTCTCTTCTCCATTTCCATCCCTGCATTTCTTTCAGACAGGAAGAATTATGGGTCACAGCTTGACTGTGGGATAGCAACCCCATCCATCCTTCACTTGATGCCCTGTCTTTCTGTTGGAGGTGGGTTCAATAAGTTCCCTCTCCCCATTGTAGGGACTTTCATCTAGTGTCCCCTCCTTTGTGTCGTGAGAGTCTCTCACTTCCCAGGTCTCTGGTACATTCTAGAGTGTCCTCCAAACCTCCTTCCTCCCTGTTTCCATTCTTTCTATTGGCCCTCAGGGCTTCAGTACTTTTCCCCTACCCAATACCAGATCAGGTTTCCCTCTCCCCCCACCCCCATACTCTTTTCCTCCCCTGTCTCTGCTTCCCCCCCCCGTTGTTGCTTTCTTATGCTTTTTATTTTTAAATGTAATTTTACTATTATTACTGATAAGTGTGTGTGTGTGTGTGTGTGTGTGTGTGTGTGTGTGTGTGTGTATGTGGTATTGGCATGTATATGTCATGGTGAACATGTGGTGTATTCCAGGATTAAAACTAAGATCATCAAGCTTGGGCAGCAAGCTCTTTTACCCACTGAGCCATCTTACTGCCCTTTAGATAACTGATTTTTAAAGATTCTTTTTCATAACTTTGCCCAAGTTCACTTAGCACTATTTATGATTTTAAAAAATCTTATAGGGTTGTTTTGCTGGAACACTGCCTACAAACAGTGCTCTTATATGTGCAGTTCGAATTTATCTCTAATTTATCTCTAGTGGCAGCTAGACTAAGTTTTCACAAAGTTAGTGGCTTTAAACAAAATAGTGAATGGAAATACATTTTCATTCTAGAAGCCAGATGTCCAAAGTCTGACTGTGCTCAAGTCAATGTGAACAGAGATCTCCTGAATGTCCTCTACTTCCATGTCACATTTCTTTCTCTGATGGTCACCTCCTGTCCCTTTTAAATAAGGACTTCTGTAATTATCCTGGAACCACTTTGATAATTGAGAATAAACTCTTTCCTCTCAAGGTTCTTAGTGTAAACGTGTCTGCAAAGGAACACAACATATCCACAGGCTTGGATGTAGTTGAATGGCTATCATTTAGCCTTCCATTCCATGTGAAAGCTTTTCCATTCTGTCTGATAAGAAAAACTATTCTCTTTTCTCTGTGAATTTGTTTCTGTAAATCCTCCTCCTTTACCCATTCCCTTACCCCACCTCTAGCAGTTTAGCTTGCTCCATTTCTCCCACACTTTCATGCCCTTCTGTCCTGTTATGGCACAGCATAAGGGTCTTTTCAGATTATGGCATGACACTTTTGGACTCCTCAGCCTTAAGAACTATGAGAACTAAATTTGTTTTAAAAACTTACTTAAGCATGAGCTGAACATGATGATGCATGCCCATAATCCCAGTTCTAAAGGGGCAGAGGTGGGAGGATAGCAGATTCAAGACCAATCTGGGCTGTATAGTGACAGCCACTAGAAATGTTGGGGGCCCCAACAGCTGGAGCAAAAGCATCATTCTTAAAGGAACATAATATATATAAGGAGTCAGCAGGGGGACATAGTACTGAGCTAGTGTCTAGCAAAAGCTGGATGTCTTTACTTCTTATCTCAGCATAGACCTATCTAAGTCAAACAACTATCATATCTCAAAAAAGCAACAAATGTCACAGTCAACAGGTCCAGAAGCCAGGAGGTACAAAGAGTAGATGATTTCTCAGACTGTCAAAATGCAGCTTGATCTTCTTACTTTTGGATCAATATTATTCTATGGTATCTATTTTATCTATAATCTGGCCTCTAGTATGTCCATGGATTTACCTTTCTTGTTATCTATCTATCTATCTATCTATCTATCTATCTATCTATCTATCTATCTATCTTTAATTGTGAGCACTAAAATAGGTGTACTGGAATTATATTCTTCAGTGCATTCAAATATAATTTTATTTACAGAAACATTCAAGTTCAAAGGAGAGTATTAGGGCAGATTCTAACCCAATACATCTTGTGTTCATGTAAAAATTGAACATGTAGAGATATACAGGCATGCAAAAGTGAAAAATTATATGATAAGAAGCAGGAAGAACAACATATGAAGACAGATCACAAGCCAAGGAGTACCAGAGCTGTCTGGCAACTTATCCAAAAGTAGAGAGAGGCATGGACCAGATGATCACCATCACAGCCCTCAACTTAGTTGATACTTAGACTTTGAACTTCTAACCTTCAGTGAGACAATATATTGTCATTCTGGTCCACCCAGTTTGTGGCAATTTGTCACTTCACCCCTATAGATGGATAAAGAGCATTGGCCACTACATTGAAGTGAATAGCATCCTAACTGTGGAAATGATGACTGCATGTTTTATCTTGAAATTACTCCACTTTCCTGCTTCTTAGGCCCTCCGAGATTGCTTCTGTGTCTACCTAAAATCAGAACTTTATGTTCTTAGTGCTGGAAACTCCACCTGTTAGTCAGCAGCTTATTGTGTCTCCAGTGACTGTGTACAAGAGGCATTTGGTGGCAATTAGAACATAAATAATGAATGATTGCTGAATATTTTGTGCATATGGAGATTTCATCATATTTAAATATCTGAGAGTCAGCTAGGGACCTGCTTTGTCAAACTGGACAAGAAATCACATGTACAAGAAGCAAGCTTAGAGCATTAAGATAAAACAGTGTTCGGTCCTAATATATCAAGTTCAAGGACCAGGAATGAGTAGAGAAATTTGAAAATGAGGCCACATAAAGGGCTGATGTCAAAGCAGTGATAGAAAGCCAGATGTGAGGGATAACATGAAATAATAAAAATATTCAAATTCTGGCAGTTATACCCACATAGGCAACAGAGAGCTGTATCTTCTCATGGAAGGAAGTTAATAAAAAACCCAAAATCAAAATCTCAGGGCATCCTGAATATTAGGAGCACCATAAGCTAACAGAGAACATGGACAGAAATGGAGACTTGTGTACCCTCAATAATGTGGCAGGATTTTGCTGATGCTGGAAAGTTAAAGATCATGGGTACTAACTAAAGCTCTGCTGTTTGTTGATCTGGAGACCTGAGTTTTAAGATCCTCCTGATGCAATTTTCTCTTGGACAGATGCATATTCAAATGGCTGGCTACTCCAATGTTAGAGCTTAATAAATATGACTTATCTTTCTTTATATTGTTGGATAAAATGTGCATAGTGGTAACAAGCACTTTAGGGATGTGGTGAGAAAAGTACCTATGAAGGGAGGGAGAGAGAGAGAGAGATGAAGGGAGGGAGGAAGGGAAAGGAAGGAAGGATGGAAAGACAGAAAAAGAAAGAAAGAAAGGAAGGAAGGAAGAAAGAAAGAAAGGAAGGAAGGAAGAAAGGAAGGAAGGAAGGAAGGAAGGAAGGAAGGAAGGAAGAAAGAAAGAAAGAAAGAAAGAAAGAAAGAAAGAAAGAAAGAGAGTTAAGAACACCTTCATTTCTTGGCAAGCTACACTGTCAAAGGTTATATTTAGTCTCCTTTTCTCTTATTCCATTTATATTAATGTAATATAATACCGAAGCCTGAGCATTTATTTTTCAATTGTCCTTTTTTTGAGACAGGGATCTTGTACTACCTGAAGAGCACCACCTTGAGAATGGCCACACCCTTGCCCAGGATGGGCCTCATTCCAAGAACTGGTAGAGGTGAGGACATAAAGGTCTGGGCTTCTTGTTTCGGTTCAGAAAATTACTGAAGGACCATTTGGACTTGATAGTGTCCCAAAGTTTTTCATGAACTTAGACTTTGCTGTCATTTACTTGAGCCCCTTCTCTCATGCCCACCCTCAACAAGTGCTGATCCCTTCACAAACACCCTGAATCTAAACTCTACCTCAGAGACTGCTTTAGTAAAACGCAGTAGGCATCAAGTGAAAGGAGACAAATATTCATAGGCAGAAAAGTCATGGTAGGCAAGAAGGAAGAAAAAGGTAAAAGCATGACATACTAGAAGTCAGGATTTTAGATAAAATAGATAAATTAATAGAATAATGTTTATCCAAAAGTAGAAGATCAAGCTGCAGCATTTTGACAGTCTTGAGAAATCATTCTTTGGTGTACCTCCCGGTTTCTGGAATCTGTTGTTGACCCAAAAGACATTTGTTGCTTTTTTTGAGATAATATGATAAAGGTTTCGACTTTAGATAGGTCTATGCTGAGATAAGAAGCAAAGATTATCCAGCTTTTTGCCAGGAACATCAGCTCAGTAATTATGTCCCCCTTGCTACCCCCTTTCCCACCCTCCCAGCTTCACTGTTGGTACAAAAAGAGCTGCAGTAATCCCCAACCACCTCATTCTTTTCGACTTTTTGTTGGCCGAAGTAGGTAGTATGGAATCTTGATCTGTTTTTTTTTTCCCTCTTAGTGTGGATTTCAACTTAATTCCCTTAACTCGAGTTGAATTTATCTTCATGAAAAGTTATTTTTAAAATATTGAGATGAGAATAAAAGTCAATCCATAAGAAAATTAGAAATCACCCAGGAATTGCCACTGTTTTTGTGTACACACGTCATTCTGTGTTGTAAATCAGTTCCCTACAAAGTTCAGGGTGGGTAATACCAACACTGAGTGACTATGTCAGTGATCTGCAGAGTTCACAGGCCAAAAAAATTCAGCTTCAAAGAAAACCTACTGCTTTGCTGTATTTTGGCACTGATTTAAATTAAAATCCCCTTGTCTACAGATGTAATGTAGCATCCTTCTTACATCTTCATTATCTTTTCTTCACTTTGCCTTAGTCATCTTTCCATTACTAGAATCTTAGATAACCTGAAAAGGGGAAGGGTGCTGAGCATGGAAGGAGCATCTAGGAGGCAGAGGCAGGAAGATTGCAAGTGTGAGGTCAGCTGAGACTGTATGACAAGAATGTAAGCACCATAAAAGCAGATAATTTACTTGCTACTCTAACCCAGACTCTTTTTGTTTATATGATGGAGTTTTACAATAGTTCAGGCTGGTCACAAACATGCTATCAATCCTAATGATGGCCTTGAATTCTAGATCTTCTTGCTTTCACTTTTCAAGTGCTGAGATTATAATTATGCATCATTGTGTCCAGCTTTTCTTTGTTTCTCTGATTCTTAAAGCAGAAACTGATGCACAATACATGCAAAGAATTCTCTGAAATAAATTGTATCATGTTTTCCATACATTAAAATTTCACAGATAAGGAAATATAGTTAACTGAAGAAACTGGGAATGGGTAATGTGGCCTTCCTCAGGAAAGAACACACCAATTGGCTGCCCAGTGCCAAATGGTCAGCCCTTAAAACATACATACAGCTTGCATTATATAGATGGAATAGCTTATATTTAATTATATATGCATATATTTGTATATATAAAGAAATATATCTTTATTGCTCTTTATATATACACATACAAATATATCTACATACACAATAGCAGTTAGTGAAAAAAGAGATCCCAACTTTAAAGAATAGCGGGCATGGGTCTATGGGAATGTTTGAAGGGAGGAAAGGGAAGGGAGAAATGTAATTAAATTATAATCCCCAAAAAATCAGACATTTTAAAAAATAAATATTTTCTTCTATTAGCACTCTGTATTTTATCTAATGTCCTACTTATTACATGTGGATGCTTTTGTTATTTTTAATTTAAATTTTGCTTTCTTGTCTCCTTAAATGTGAACTATTGAAGACTTAGAAGGAGTACCATTTTCCTGTGTACTCAGACATCAGAATTGAGAAGGCACAAATCTTTTTTAACTTGGATACACAGAAATCATGCCCCAACAAATCCTAGTATGCTCGCTCCTAGAACAGTTTGGAACACTTCTGGGCATGTTTACAGTGTATCATGTAAAAGGAATGAGACATAGTACCTGTGAAATTCTTTGTGAAAATTATGTCTAGCATGAACCACATAAGAATTCTACCAGCAACTCTTTTTCTTCATAATCACTTTGAAAACAGAAACTTGGATTGGAATCAGGAAGGCCTGAGGAGAAAATGAATACAGAAGGAACAGGCAGGAGGAAGATGCTGTGGGTGAAACTGAACTCTGCTCGTTTCTGATGATAAGAGAAACCATGCAGATTGGTGAATACCACAGACATTTTCCTCATTCCTCATGGGCAAAATTTAGAAGATTAAACTCTCCTGAATTGTACCTCTGTGCTAAGCCAATTAACCACAGTGCATGTACAGAATAAATACTCATACACATTTGTGAGATTCAATCCAGCAGAAGGGATATTTATCATGGGTTTTCAGCCCCCTCTTTCAAGTTTTGTTCTTTTCAGTGTTAGGGATGAAACCTAGATCCTTGTGTATGTTAAGCTTGTATTTTCTGTCCTCCATTGCAACCCTATGCACATTTTTGAGAAGAGACATGCTCGTGCATGAAAATTAATGAGAACACCAGAAATATCATTTTCTTCTTACATGAGAGAAGAAACACTATCAAGAACTTCTACATTCAAATATCAGTTGGACAGTAAATGCCTGGAACAAGTTACTTCTTGTTATTTTGGTTTGCTAAGGAAAAGAAATAAATTGCACACAGTATCAGGAAATGTGACAAAGGTGCTTAGGGATTTAATGACACATGCATGGGGCGGGGAAGGGGGGGATAAGTAGGAGGAGAAGGAAGAAGAGGAAAAAGAAGAGTGGGAAGAAGAAATCAGTTTTCTTGCCCTGTCTTTGAAGTTCTCATTATATACCTTAAAGCCAAATACATTCCACAGAATATACATTCTACAATGTGCTACATAAATACTTCTCTTTTATAGATTCATCATGCTAGGTTGCATTTTGCACAGTAGACAAAACTGGTTGAATTCAATTAAATATTTCCCAGCATGAGACGATAAAGAAATTATTGTTTTTCTTCCTCCTGGCATTACCAGTTACCAGTTTTTCAGTACCTCTATGATGAAACACATTAAGAGAATGGTCATTTAGAATTCTGTCAAAACAGAAGACCACAGAATTTACTAGCAACGAGGAAAGTTCATGGTGATGGTAGACTATCCCACCTGGAAAACTGGAGGTCCTACATCATTTATAAACTGGTAATGGCTTCTATGTTTTTTGATAAGCAAAAATAATTATATGTATCTCTATCTTTTGCTCAATATCTTTGCTTTTACCTTTGGTCTCTTTTATGAGTTTATGATTTTATACATATGTTACTGATCTTTTATTTTGTCTTCTTAAGCTCAATCCTTGACTTCCCTCATTATGAGTATATGAGTGAAGATTGTATGGTCTCCATCTGTGCCCAGAACTGGGTCTGTCCCATAGTCCTCTGGAACCAAAACCTACCTACAGAGAGTTGGACTCCTAAGAACACTCTCATTCCTAAGCCCACAGGTGGGACTCCACTATCTCTCCACTTACTATCCAAAGAGAGACCTAGCAGCGGAGCACAGGGCATGGGAACTGCAGAGTAGCCTGGGACCAGACACTTTTTTTTAAGTTAATAAATTCACATTTATTTTCATAGAGAATTTTTCTTTTAGGTGGATTATTTTTCTGTCTATAATTTATTTATTTCATGTGTGAAAATATTTTTTTATTTTTTATCGTTATTAACTTGAGTATTTCTTATTTACATTTCAATTGTTTTTCCCCTTCCCTGTTTCCAGGCCAACATCCCCCTAACTCCTCCCCCTCCGCTTCTATATGGGCTTCCCCCTCCCCATCCTCCCCCATTACCACCCTCCCCCAACAATCACGTTCACTGGGGTTCAGTCTTATGCAGGACCAAGGGCTTCCCCTTCCACTGGTGCTCTTACTAGGCTATTCATTTGCTACCTATGAGGTTGGAGCCAGGGTCAGTCCATGTACAGTCTTTGGGTATTTGCTTAGTCCCTGGAAGCTCTGGTTGGTTGGCATTGTTGTTCATATGGGGTCTCGAGTCCCTTCAAGCTCTTCCAGTCCTTTCTCTGATTCCTTCAATGGGGGGGACCAGACACTTTTAGTCTTCATCTGTGCCCAGAGCAAAGACTGTCCCACAGCCCTCCGGACCCAAAACCTACCTGCAGAGAGTTGTTCTCCCAAGAGCGCTCTCACTTCTAAGCCCACAGGTGAGACCCCACTATTTCTCTACTGTCTAGCCAAGGACAGTGGCTGGGAACCACTGGGTGGCATAGGACAGGACCCCTCTGGTCTCCATCTGCGCCCAGAGCTAAGGCACAAAACCATCCCAGAGAGGGCTGGTCTCCCAGGAGCTCTCTCGATCATAAGATCACAGGCTCACAGGCACACAGGACTGACGAGTTCCAGTCACAGACAGTAAGTTCAACTAACATCAGAAATAACCAGATGGCAAAAAGCAAGCACAAGAACCCAAGCAATAGAAACCAAGACTACTTGGAATCATCAGTACTCCCACCACAGCAAGTAACAATTTGGATTTAAAATCACATCTCATGATGGTGATAGAGGACTTTAAGAAGGACATAAATAACTCCCTTAAATAAATACAGAATAACACAGGTAAACAAGTAGGAGCACTTAAAGAGGAAACAAAAATCCCTTAAAGAATCACAGGCAAACACAATCAAACAGGTGAAGGAATTGAACAAAACCATCCAGGATCAAAACATGGAAATAGAAACAATAAAGAAATCACAGAGACAGCACTGGAGACAGAAAACATTGAAAAGAGATCAGGAGTCATAGATGCAAGAGGCACCAACAGAATAGAAGAAATAGAAGGAATAATTTCAGGGGCAGAAGATACCATAGAAAACGTTTAAAAAATACAGTCAATGAAAATGCAAAATGCAAGAAGCTCCTAAACCAAAAACATCCAGGAAATCCAGGACACAATGAGAAGATCTATCCTAAGGAAAGTAGGTATAGAAGAGATCTCAGATTCCCAACTTAAAGGGCCAGTAAATATCTTCACCAAAATTATAGAAGAAAACTTCCCTAACCTAAAGAAAGAGATGCCCATAAACATACAAGAAGGCTACAGAATTCCAAATGTATTGGACCAGAAAAGAAATAGTCAAAACAGCAAATGCATTAAACAAAGTAAGGGAAAAAGGTCAAGTAATTTATATATATATATATATATATATATATATATATATATATATATATATTCAGACCTTTGAGAATTATACTAGATTTCTCAACAGAGACTATGAAAGCTAGAAGATCGTGGGCAGATATCATATAGAACATAAGAGAACACAAATGCCAGATCAGGCTACTATACCCAGCAAAACTCTCAATTACCATAGAGGGAGAAACCAAGATTCCACGACAAAACCAAATTTACACAATATCTTTCCACAAACCCAGCCCTAAAAAGGATAATAGATGGAAAATTCCAACACAAGGAGGGAAACTATACTCTAGAAAAATCAAGAAAGAAATCTAACTTCAACTAACCCCAAAGAAGATAGCCACACAAACATAATTCCACCTCTAACAACAAAAATAACAGGAAAGCACATCCATTATTTCTTAATGTCTCTTAACATCAATAGGCTCATTTCTCCAGTAAAAAGACAGACACTAACAGACTGGATATGTAAACAGGACCTAGCATTTTGCTGCATATAAGAAACACACCTCAGTGAGAAGGACAGACATTACCTAAGAGTAAAAGACTGGAAAAAACATTTTCCAAGAAAATGGTCCCAGGAAATAACCTGGAGTATCCATTCTTATATAGAATAAAATTAACTTTCAGTGTAAAGTTATCAAAGAGATAAGGAAGGACAATTCATACTCATCAAAAGAAAAAACTTCCAAGATGAACTCTCAGTTCTGAACATCTATGCTCCAAATGTAAGGGCATACACATTCCTAAAAGAAACTTTATTAAAGCACAAAGCATACACTGCATCACACACAATAATAGTGGGTGACTTCAACACCCCTCTCTAATCAATGGACCGATCATGGAAACAGAAACTAACCATAAAATACAGTAAAACCTACAGAAATTATTAACTAAATAGATTTTAACAGACATCTATTGAACATTTCATTCTAAAATAAAAGAATATACCTTCTTCTCAGCACCTTATAGTGCCTTCTCCAAAATTGACCATATAATTGGTCACAAAACAGGCCTCAACTGATATAAGAAGATTGAAACAATCACATGCATCCTATCAGATCACCATAGACTAAAGCTGGTTTTCAATAACCAAAAAAAAAAATTGAAAGCTCACATACACAAGAAAATTGAACAATGCTCTACTGGATGATAACTTGGTCAAGAAAGAAATAAAGAAATAAATTAAAGACTTTTCAGAATTTAATGAAAAGGAAGGTACAACATACACAAACTTATGGAATATAATGAAAGCAGTGCTGAGAGGAAAACTCACAGCACTGAGTGCCCCAAAAGGAAACTAGAGAGGGAATACATTAACATCTTGATGACACACATTAAAGCTATAAAACAAAAGGAAGCAAATACACCCAAGAGGAATAGAAGGCAGGAAATAATCAAACTCAGGGCTGAAATCAACCAAGTAGAAACAAAAAGAACTATACAAAGAATCAACAAAGCTAGGAGTTTGTTTTTTGACAAAATCAAGAAAATAGATAAACCCTTAGCCAGACTAACCAGAGGGCACAGAGAGTGTATCCAAGTTAAGAAAATCAGAAATGGAAACAGAGACATAACAACAGAATCAGAGGAAATTCAAAAGATCAACAGATCCTACTACAAAAGTCTATATATAACAAAAATGGAAAATCTGGAGGAAATGAACAAGTTTCTAGGCAGATACTGGGTACCAAAGTTAAATCAGGATGAGATAAACTATCTAAACAGTCCCATAACTCCTAAAAAAAAATAGAAGCACTTTTAAAAGGTCTCCAAACCAAAAAAAGTCCAGGACCAGATGGGTTTAATGCAGAATTCTATCACATCTTCAGATCTGATACTAATACTCTGCAAATTATTCCACAAAATAGAAACTGAGGGGACACTACCCAATTCACTCTTTAAAACAAAAATTATGCTTATACCTAAACAACACAAAGAACCAACAAAGAAAGTGAACTTCAGACTAGTTTCCCTTATGTATACTAATGCAAAAATACTCAATAAAATTGTTAGAAACCAAATCCAAGAACAGATAAAATTGATTATTTACCATGATCAAGTATATTCAATCTGAGGGATGCAGGGATGTTCCAATATTCAGAAATCCTTCAACATAATCAACAATATAAACAAACTCAAAGAAAAAAAAAACACATGATCATCTCATTAGATGCTGAGAAAGGATTTGAGAAAATTCAACACCCCTTCTTGATAAAAGTCTTGGAAAGATCAGGAACTCAAGGCTCATATTTAAAATAGTAAAAGCAATATACAGCAAACCAGTGGCCAAATTAAGCTAAATGGAGAGAAACTTGAAGCAATCCTACTAAAATCAGGGACTAGACAAGGCTGTCCAGTCTCTCCCTATCTATTTAATATAGTACTCAAAGTCTTAACCAGAGCAATTAGACAATGAAAGAAGGTCAAAGGAATACAAATTGCAAAAGACATCAAAATTATTTGCATATGATATGATAGTATACTTAAGGGATTCCAAAATTTCCACCAGAGAACCACTAAACCTGAGAAACAATTTCAGCAAAGTGGCTGGATATAATCTTCACTCAAACAAATCAGTAGCCTTCCTCTACTCAAAGGATAAAGAGGCTGAGAAAGAAATTAGGAAAAGAAAATCCTTCATAGTTGTCACAAATAGTATAAAATACTTTGGTGTGACACTAATCAAGCCAGTGAAAGATCTGTATGACCAGAACTTCAAGTCTCTGAAGAAAGAAATCAAAACAGATTTCAGAAGATGGAACTATCTTCTATGCTCATGGATTGGCAGGATTAATATAGTAAAAATGAGCATCTGGCTGAAAGCAATCTACAGATTCAATGCAATCCCCATAAAATTCCAAGTTAATTATTCATAGAGTTAGAGCAATTTTCAAATTTATTTGGAACAACAAAAAACCCCGGATAGTGAAAACTATTCCCACCAACAGTAAACGGACTTCTGCGGGAATCACCATCCCTGACCTCAAGCTGTATTACAGAGCCATCGTGATAACAATGCATGGTATTAGTACAGAGACAGTCTGATAAATCAATGAAATAGAACTGAAGACCCAGAAATGAACCTACATACCTATGGTCACTTAATTTTTGACAAAGGAGCTAAAACCATCCAATGGAAAAAAGACAGCATTTTCAACAAATGGTGCTGGTTCAACTGGAGGTCACCATGTTGAAGAATGCAAATTGACCCATTCTTATCTTCTTGTACAAAGCTCAAGTTCAAGCGTGTACTAAAAACCTCCAGCATAGTTGAGCGGCAGGTCCCCTGCGGGTCCAACACCGCCAGGACCTGGGGACCTGATCAACAATTCTCTGCACCCAAATCCGTGGGAGGGAGGCTAAACCTTCAGAGGGCAGACCGCCTGGGAAGCTAGAAGAGACTACACTCTGCCCCCATTTCTGACTCCAGAGAAAACAGCTAAAGCCATCTGGGACCCCCAGTGCACAGGGCTCAGGAAAAGGTGGCGTAGGGCCTCCTGGTTGCCGCCCTCATGGAGAAAAGCAGCCCCAGGGCAACAGCTGCGGACCACAGGTAAAGACCAACTTTTCTGCTCCAAGCGACCTGCCCTAGTGGACTCAGGACACACAGAGGCAAATTCCTCTGGAACCGGACACTTCCCAGCTGAAGCCCCAGCCTCGCTGATCCCAGCTCAGCTCACTGCTCCCAAACCCTTGGGAGAGAGAGCTCACTGCCCAGGACAGGTGGGCACTCCCTGAAGACTGGATAGGGGAGACCATCAATACTGCCCACTCCTGCCCACATCCCTGGCCCAAGAGGAAACTGTATAGGGCCTCTGGGAACCGGAAGATAGAGGCACTCAAGTGGCAGGTCCCCTGTGGTCAAGACACCACCCGGACCTGAAGGGACCCAGTCAACAGTTCTCTGCACCCAAATTCCGTGGGAGGGAGAGCTAAACCTGGAAGCTCTGGTTGCTGGCAGTGATGTAGAGAAAGCAGCACTCCTCCATTGTTGAAGAGATTGCAACCCAGTACAAACACTCTTGAAATCAGTCTGGATGTTCCTCAGAAATTGGACATAGTACTACCTGAGGACCAAGATATACCACTCCTGGGCATATACCTGAAGGTTGCTTCAACATATAATGAGGACACATGCTCCACTATGTTCATAGCAGCATTACTTATAGCAGCCAGAAGCTGGAAAGAACCCAGATGTCCTTCAACAGAGGAATGGACACAGAAAATGTGGTAAATTTACACAATGGATAACTACTTAGCTATTAAAAACAATGACTTCATGAAATCTTAGGCAAATGGATAGGACTTCAAAATATCATCCTGAATGAGGTAACCCAATCACAAAATGACACATATGGTATGCACTCACTGATAAGTGAATATTAACCCAATAGCTCGTAATACCCAAGAAAAAATTCAGACTATATGGTGCTCAAGAAGAAGAAGCCAAAAAATGTGGATGCTTCAGTCCTTCTTAGAAGCAAAAGCAAAATACTCCTGGCAAAAATAGGGACAAATAGTGGGCAGGTACTGAAGGAAGGTTATGTGGAGACTGCCCACCTGGGTATCCATACCATACTGTCTAGGCAGTCCTGTGCACTGATGCCAAGAAGTGCTTGCTGACAGGAGTCCAATATAGCTGTCTCCTAAGAGGCTTTTCCAGAGCTCATGAATACATATGAGGATGCTTGCAGCTAAATATCCAGACTGAGCCTGGGAACCTTAATGGAGCAGGAGTTAGAGAAAGGACTGAAGGATGTGAATTGTTTTGCAGTCCCATATGAAGAACACCAAACCAACCAAATCCCCAGAGCTCCCAGAAACTAAACTACCAGCCAAGGAGTACACTTGGAGGGACCCTTGACTCCAACTGCATATGTAACAGAGGATGGCATTGTCTGGCACCAGTAGGAGGGGGAGTCTTTGGTCCTGTGAAGGCTTGTTTTCACAGTATAGGGGAATGGTGGGTGTGAGTGGGATCATCTTCAAGGAAGCATGGGGAGGTTGTGTCTGATTGGAGAGGGCAGAAAAAGGATAACATTTTAAATGTACATACATAAGATATCTAATAAATATTTAAAATTTTAATAAATGAGTGAGGTGGGTTCCCTTCTTCAGAATATCCCTGGGTAGGTGCCCTTTTCAATAATGGTGACTCATTTATGACAAGGTTAGGAACAGTTGAAACATTGATCATAAGGGACAGCAACATGTTATTGCTTGAAGTTGAATTTATTTATAGGTAAGATGATCTAGTTATTATAAAAGTTATAAAACTATTATAACTTATAGTTTCTGTGAAACGTATTATAATCTTCTTATTCATTTATTCAAATGTTTTTCAATACATCTCATAATTGCAAAACAGAGAAATTTCGTCCATCAACACTTTATAGATTGCTCAAAAAAAGTCAGTGAAACTTTAAAGAAAAATAAGATAGCAGGGCATTCTAAACAAGATAATAAAATAAATAAAGTTGGGCTGGGGAGCTAGCTCAGTGATTCAGAGTACTTCCACTTCTTTTAGAGTACCCAAGTTCAATTTTCAGCACCCACAGCCACACAACCCACAACCACCTGTAACTCCAGCTCTAAGGGATATGATAATTTTTCCTTGCATCAATGGGCATTGTACTCACCTGCATATACCCACACAGAGGTACATAAATAAAAATATAAAATAAGGATAAAGTTGATCCTCATTCATTAACCTTCCTAAATATATCAATCAATAGATTAATACCACATAAACATTAACACTCCCCACACAAATAAGAGAAATATAGGAGAAAATTATAAGTTGGAAAATGAAATAATAATATAACTATTGATAGCAAAAATTCTTTAACATAAAGGAAATTATAAAATGACATTCCCCTTAGCAAAAGATGGGAGAAAATATCTGTCCATTGCTGAGGCCAAGTTGCAAAAGATCCAAGTGAATATTTCATCTCAAATAAAGCAGTTGTGTGCAAAATCCCTAGGACTGACGAGTGAGATCAACAGAGTTGTTAGATGTAAAAATCAATATGTAATAATCAATAGCACCTCTATATCTTAGCAATGAATTATCTGAAAAGAAAATCAAGAAAGCAATTCTACATATAATAGCTACAATCAGTGATAAAATATCTAGGAATAAATAAATAAATAACCTCAGAATAGATTTAACGAAAGGAGAGGAAAAATCTAGGTCCCTAAGTGAAATGTGTAAAGCACTAACAAAATTGACTAAAGAGGATGAACACTTGGACAGGAAGAATCAGTATTCTCAAAATGTACACATTACACAAATACTACAGATCTATAATGATGTTTGCAATCTTTACAGTCTGTCCACACTACAAATTCAATGCAACCCTTATGGAAATACCAGTGCCATTCTTCACACCTCTTCAAAACATCTTTGCACATGTTGAGAAGGATATAAGTCCAAGTAATCAGAATGCAAAATAATATGTAGGCTCAAAATAATTAAAATTTTGACTACTATCTGATTCAACAATGCTGCTACTGCATATATATATATATATATATATATATATATATGAAATAAAATTTCTATGTTGAAGAGACAACTGCATTTCTGTATATTGTAACATGAATCACAAGGAGAATCAATCTTAATTGTCTACCAGCTGATCTATGTATAAAGAACACATGGTATACATACACAACTGGATACTACTCAGTCATCAAAGAGATTGAAGTCCTGTTGTGACATCATAGAAATCACACTTATATAGAGAGTCTAAATATTTTGATTTTATAGAGATTGAATGTAGAATAGTGGTCAGCAGAGGACAGGCAAATTAGAGAGAAGATGGAGAGGAATTTTGGTGAATAAGTAATAAGTTACAGTGTGATAGAAAAGAGAAGTGGTGAATTCCTACCATACATTTGGATAGGGACATGTGTTATGTCTTTCAGAAAAGCTAAAAAGAAAGGGTTTACAGTCATTTCATGACAAAGAAAATAATAATAAATGTTTGAAGATTTCGATGTGCCTACCCTCATTTGAATATTATCCTACCATACATGTGTGTTTTAGAATATTTCACAAATGCACATAAATTTGTGTACATTTTTCAAGTGTCATACAGAAATCTAGTAGTTTATTTTTGAAGTCTCAAATATAAAAGAGATAAAACGAAGCTATACTGGTAATGAATTTTTCAGAACTGAGAAAATACATTGGTCCAAAATTCTAAAAGGCTTCCTATTTCAAGTGAGGTAAAAAGAAATTCTTGGATACAAATGTAATAATAAAAATATGGAATGACAAAGCAAATAAAAATGATATAAAGGACAGATGGCATTCATAAGGGGCAGTGTTTAAATAGTTGATTCTTTAGTGGGAGCAATGGAGAGTAAAAGGAAGAAATTTGTTTTGTTAATGTTTTGGAAAAGATTGACTATGTACCATAAGTATACTTCAAAAAAGTCCTTGAAGGGTGATGGAAAAGTGAGTAGGTTTTCATATTAAGCAACTGACAAAATTTTCTGTTAAGAACAATATAGAGTAGTAATGATACCCTTAGGGAGAAGGAAAGTGATAAAAAGGAAAGAAAGGCAATGAAGTAGAGCACAAAGGAATAAATCCAGAAGAATTCTGAATGCTATAGTGCTTTGTAGGACTGCCAAAAGCTGAACAATTACATAACTTAAAGTCCCTGTAAGCGGTGAAAGAGGCTTTGTTGTTGTTGTTTGTTTGTTAGCTTGTTTTTACAAAGCTATGCTATGTAAGAATAACATACCAAAAGAAAAAAAAACAAAAACAAAAAAACCAGATTGTATTTCTACACAAGAGTAATAAACTAAGGAGTCCTCAATTTGTATGTGTGTGTGTGTGCATGTGTGTGTCCACATGCCTGTAAAAAATCAGAAGATAACCTCAGATATTCCTCAAGTGTGTTGTGTTAAACTATTCCTAGGGAGATGTGAAAAAAATGTCTACCTACCCCAGGTAATGAAAGAGCAAACTAATGATACAGTCAAAGTCTAAGTCGGGAAACCAAGAAGTTTATTTGGGTTTCTTACAAGAGTCGGAGAATGAGCAAGAAACAAAAATGGAACAAAGCAACTTAAAAAACAGATGGATGTGAAAGCCTAACACCTAGCTGATGCTCCATCTCTAGAAACACAAACTGAGTACCCAGGTATATAGTTGTAAACCCAGTACCTAGGAAGATAAATCATACGATCCTTGTTACCTAGCAAAACAAAAGACCCTTTGGGGAGTTGATTCATTCTAATAAAATAAAAGAGATCAAGGAATTGGAGAAACATTTCAAATAATAATAGGCAAAAGAATTAGGTATAGACTATCTAATGAACTTTCAAAATCAGAAAAAAATACAATCTCTTAAGGCAGGAAAAACAAACTGTGTAGATGAAAACCAGACTTATAAAATATGATTATTAACATTAGTTTGGGAAATGCAAATAAAAACCACAATGAGTTGCTGTCACATCTATTAAAATAGCAAAAATAAAAATTCTACCAGTGTGAAGTACTCATACAGATATGAACAACTGACATCCACGGCTAGTGAGAATGAAGTATGAGACAGTTGTTCTTGAAAACAGTTCATGATTTATTTTTTGGTGAAGTTTCATTTACTGCATGACTTAGTAATCTTACTCTTGTGTATTTATTACATACTACAGTTAAACAAAAACTTATGTTCACATACAATGTGTGTATATGAGTGATTAGAAAATCTTTTCACATAGCACTTTAGACTAAAACAATCCATTCACACTCGGCAGGCAAACAGAATAACCATCGAATGTCTATAAATTGAAATGCTGCTCAATAATTAAAAGTAAGTTAAAGAGATACACACAGCCCATGATTCCTGCTCCAAACCTGTTGGGAGAGCTCACCGCCGCGGACAGGTGGGGCACCCTGAGACTGTAGAGCGGAGACCACCAATACTGCCCAACCCCGCCCACATCCCCGGACCCCAAAGGAAATGTACAGGGCCCTCTTGAGACTGGGAAGAGAGGCCTCAGGGGCAGTCCTGTAGTCCAGACACTGCTCAGATCTGAATGGAAGGGGTCAAACAGCTCCCCACACCCCAAATCCCCATGGAGGGGAGAGCTAAACCTTTAGAGGGGCAGACACCCTGGGAAGCTAGAAGGACACACTCTGCCCACATTTCAGGCTCAGAGGGAAGAATGACCTAGCATGTCTTGGACTGGTGCACACAGAAAAGGCGGCAGCTCTCCTGGTTGCCGCCTCACAAAAGTTCAAAAAGTCACCCAGAACAACTTCAGCCAAGGGACCATAGGTAAGACGAACTTTTCTGCTCCAAGCGACCTGCCCTATACATTTTCCTCTTGGGTCAGGGATGTGGGCAGTGTTGGGCAGTATTGGTGGTCTCTCCCGCTCTACAGAATCAGGAGTGCCTACCTGTTCGTGCGGTAAGCTCTCTCTCCCAACAGGTTTTGGAGCAGGGAACTGTGGGCTATGTGTATCTCTTAACTATGTGGACTCAGCACACAGGCCCACAGGAACAGCTGAAGACCAGTAGACAGGAAAGACGACATGCTCGAAAGCACAACACTCTGTTCCCATAACAGACAGAAAGAAAACAGAAAAACAGGTCTACAGCACTCCTGACACACAGGCCTATAGGACAGTCTAGCCACTGTCAGAAATAGCAGAACAAAGTAACACCAGAGAGAACCTGATGGTGAGAGGCAAGGGCAGGTACCCAAGCAACAGAAACCAAGACTACCTGGCAACATCCGAGCCCAAGTCTCCCACCAAAGCAAACACTGAATATCTAAACACACCAGAAATGCAAGATCTAGATTTAAAATCACATTTGATCATGATGATGGAGGACTTCAAGAAAGACATAAAGAACTCCCTTAGAGAAATGCAGGAAAACAGAAATAAACAAGTAGAAGCATATAGAGAGGAATCACAAAACTTCCTGAAAGAATTTCAGGAAAACACAATCAAACAAGTGAAGGAATTAAAAATGGAAAGAAGCAATAAAGAAAGCACCAAGGGAGACAACCCTGGATATAGAAAATGGAAGGAAGAGACAAGGAGCCATAGATAAAGACATTACCAATAGAATACAAGAGATAGAAGAGAGAATCACAGGAGCAGAAGATTCCATAGAAATCATCGACACAACGGTCAAAGATAATGTAAAATGGAAACAGCCACTGGTCCAAAACATACAGGAAATCCAGGACATAATTAGAAGATCAAACTTAAGGATAATAGATATAGAGGAGAGTGAAGAATCCCAGCTCAAAGGAACAGTAAATATCATCAACAAAATCATAGAAGAAAACTTCCCTAACCTAAAGAAAGAGATGCCCATAAACGTACAAGAAGCCTACGGTACTCGAAATAGATTGGACCAGAAAAGAAACTCCTCCTGTCACATAATAGTAAAACACCAAATGCACAAAACAAAGAAAAATATTAAAAGCAGTAAGGGAAAAGTGTCAAGTAACATATAAAAGCAGACCTATCAGAATCACATCAGACTTCTCAGAGACTGAAAGCCAGAAGATCCTGGACAGATGTCATACAGACCTAAGAGAACACAAATGCCAGCCCAGGTTACTGTATCCTGCAAAACTCTCCAATTAACATAGATGGAGAAACCAAGATATTCCATGACAAAACCAATTTATTCAATATCTTTCTACAAATCCAGCCCTACAAAGGATAATGAATGATAAAAGCCCAACATAAGGAGGCAAGCTACACCCTAGACAAAGCAAGAAACTAATCGTCTTGGCAACAAAACAAAGAGAAGAAAAGCACACAAACATAATCTCACATCCAAACATGAATATAACAGGAAGCAACAATCACTATTCCTTAATATCTCTCAACATCTATGGACTCAACTCCCGAATAAAAAGACATAGATTAAACTAGATACGCAATGAGGACCCTGCATTCTGCTGCCTACAGGAAACACACCTCAGAGACAAAGACAGACACTACCTCAGAGTGAAAGGCTGGAAAACAACTTTCCAAGCAAATGGTCTGAAGAAGCAAGCTGGAGTAGACATTCTAATATCGAATAAAATTGATTTTCAACCAAAAGTTATCAAAATAGATAAGGAAGGACACTTCATATTCATCAAAGGAAAAATCCACCAAGATGAACTCTCAATCCGAAATATCTATGCTCCAAATACAAGGGCACCTACATACGTAAAAGAAACCTTACTAAAGCTCAAAACACACATTGCACCCCACACAATAATAGTAGGAGATTTCAACAGCCCACTCTCATCAATGGACAGATCATGGAAACTGGAATTAAACAGAGACATAGACAGACTAAGAGAAGTCATGAACCAGATGGACTTAACAGATATTTATAGAACATTCTATCCTAAAACAAAAGGATATACCTTCTCACTACCTCATTGTACTTTCTCCAAAATTGAACAAATAATTGGTCATAAATCAGGCCTCAAGAGTTACAGAAAGATAAAAATAATCCCATGCATCCTATCAGACCACCACGGGCTGAAGCTGATCTTCAACAACAATAAGGGAAGAATGCCCACATATACACGTAAGCTGAACAATGCTCTACTCAATGATAACCTGGTCAAGGAAGAAATAAAGAAAGAAATTAAAGACTTTTTAGAATTTAATGAAAAGGGAGGTACAACATACCTAAACTTATGTGACACAATGAAAGCTGTGCTAAGAGGAAAACTCAGAGTTCTCAGTGCCTGCAGAAAGAAACAGGAAAGAGCTTATGTCACCAGCTTGACAGCACTCCTAAAAGCTCTAGAACAAAAAGAAGTGAATACACCCAGGAGGAGTAGAAGGAAGGAAATAATCAAACTCAGAGCTGAAATCAACCAAATAGAAAAAAAAGGACCATACAAAGAATCAACAGAACCAAAAGTTGGCTATTTGAGAAAATCAACAAGATAGATAAACCCTTAGCCAGACTAATGAGACGACTCAGAGAGTGTGTCCAAATTAACAAAATCAGAATGAAAAGGGAGACATAACTACAGAATCAGAGGAAATTAAAAAAATCATCAGGTCCTACTACAAAAGCCTATATTCAACAAAAGTTGAAAATCTGCAGGAAATGGACAATTTCCTAGACAGATACCAGGTACCGAAGTTAAATTAGGAGCAGATAAACCATTTAAACAACCCCATAACTCCCAACGAAATAGAAGCAGTCATTAAAGGTCTCCCAGCCAAAAAGAGCCCAATTCCAGACAGGTTCAGCCCAGAATTCTATCAGACCTTCATTGAAGACCTCATACCAATACTATCCAAACTATTCCACAAAATTGAAACAGATGGAGCTCTACCATATTCCTCTATGAAGCCACAATTACTCCTATGCCTAAATGACACAAAAGACCCAAGAAAGAAAGAGAATCAGACCAATTTCCCTTGTAGTGTCGGATGCAAAAATTCTCAATAAAATTCTGCAAAGCGAATCAAGAGCACATCAAAACAATCATCCATCATGATCAAGTAGGCTTCATCCCAGGCATGCAGGGATGTTTTAATATATGGAAAACCATCAACATAATCCATTATATAAACAAACTGAAAGAACAAAACCACATGATCATTTCATTACATGATGAGAAAGCATTGACAAAATTCAACACCCCTTTATGATAAAAGTACTGGAATTAATAGGAATTCAAGGCCCATACCTAATCATAGTAAAAGATATATAAAACAAACCAGTAGCTAACATTATACTAAATGGAGAGAAACTTGAAGCAATTCCACTAAAATCAGGGACTAGACAAGGCTTCCCACTCTCTCCTACTTATTCAATATAGTTCTTGAAGTCCTAGCCATATCAATCAGACAACAAAATGAGATGGGATACAGATTGAAAAAAAGTCAAAATATCACTATTTACAGATGATATGATAGAATATTTAAGTGATCCCAAAAGTTTCACCAGACAACTACTAAAGCTGATAAACAACTTCAGCAAAGTGGCTGGGTATAAAATAATTCAAATAAATCAGTAGCTTTCCTCTACCCAAAAGAGAAACAAGCCGAGAAAGAAATTAGGGAAACGACACCCTTCATAATAGTCCCAAATAATATAAAATACCTCGGTGTGACTTTAATCAAGCAAGTGAAAGATCTGTATAATGTTGGGAGTGATGTCCTTGAAGCCCTCCATTGTTGATGTTAAAATTAAGTATGCCTAGGTTCACGGAAAATCCCCATCCAACTGCAGAAGACTACTACAAATCTGGTGGTATAGAAAATAATAATATGATAAAGACATCCTAGACATCCTGATGACGAATAGATATGACAAACCTGTGACCTTTCTGACAACCTGTCAACATCAGCATACTCCCTGACCTCACGAATATTGTGTCCTTGGCCTGCGAAAATATCTCTTACTCCCCCCCCCACCCCGTTACCCATGATATGGTATAAATTCAGCCTTGGGGGAAAATAAAGTGGTCGCCTTGATCAGACTCTTTTCTTGGTGTCCTTCTTCATGTCCCTTGTCCCCCATTCTCTTCCAGGTGTCTTCACACCCTTCGCTTACAGTATGATTAGAACTTCAAGCCTCTGAAGAAAGTAATTGAAGAAGACTTCAAAGATGGAAAGATCTCCCATGCTCATGGATTGGCAGGATTAATATAGTAAAAATGGCCATTTTACCAAAAGCGATCTACAGATTCACTGCCATCCCCATCAAAATGCCAATCCAATTCTTCATAGAGTTAGACAGAACAATTTGCAAATTCATCTGGAATAACAAAAAACCCAGGATAGTTAAAACTATCTTCAACAATAAAAGGACTTCCGGGGGAAACACTATCCCTGAACTCAAGCAGTATTACAGAGCAATAGTTATAAAAACTGCATGGTATTGGTACAGAGACAGACAGATAGACCAGTGGAGTAGAATTGAAGACCCAGAAATGAACCCACACACCTATGGGCACTTGATTTTTGACAAAGGAGCCAAAACCATCCAATGGAAAAAGATAGCATTTTCAGCAAATGGTGCTGGTTCAACTGGAGGTCAGCCTGTAGAAGAATGCAAATTGATCCATGCTTATCACCCTGTACAAAGCTTAAGTCCAAGTGGATCAAGGACCTCCACATCAAACCAGACACACTCAAACTAATAGAAGAAAAAGTGGGGAAACATCTTGAACACATGGGCACTGGGGAAAATTTCCTGAACAAAACACGAATGGCTTATGCTCTAAGATCAAGAATCGACAAATGGGATCTCATAAAACTGCAAAGCTTCTGTAAGGCAAAGGACACTGTGGTTAGGACAAAATGGCAACCAACAGATTGGGAAAAGATCTTTACCAATCCTACAACAGATAGAGGCCTTATATCCAAAAATATAAAAGAACTCAAAAGTTAGACCAGGGAGACAAATAACCCTATTAAAAATGGGGTTCAGAGCTAAACAAAGAATTCACAGCTGAGGAATGCCGAATGGCTGAAAACACCTAAAAAATGTTCAACATCTTTAGTCATAAGAAATGCAAATCAAAACAACCTGAATTTCACCTCACACCACAGGAATGGCTAAGATCAAAACTCAGGTGACAGCAAATGCTGAGGATGTGGAGAAAGAGGAACACTCCTCCATTTTGGTGGGATTGCAGACTGGTACAACCATTCTGGAAATCAGTCTGGAGGTTTCTCAGAAAGGTGGACATTGAACTACCTGAGGACAGCTATACCTCTCCTGGGCATATACCCAAACTATGCCCCAACATATAACAAAGACACGTGCTCCACTATGTTCACTTAGCAGCCTTATTTATAATAGTCAGGCGCTGGAAAAAAAAGAACCAGATGCCCTTCAACAGAGGAATGGATACAGAAAATGTGGTACATCAACATAATGGAGTATTACTCAGCTATCAAAAACAATGACTTTATGAAATACATAGGCAAATGGATGTTACTGTAAAATATCATCCTGAGTGAGGTAACCCAATCACAGAATAACACACATGGTATGCACTCATTCATAAGTGCTATTAGCCCAAATGCTTGAATTACCCTAGATGCACAGAACACATGAAACTCAAAAAGGATGACCAAAATGTGAATGCTTCACTCCTTCTTTAAAAGGGGAACAAGAATACCCTTGGGAGGGAATAGGGAGGCAAAGTTTAAAACAGAGGCAGAAGGAACACCCATTCAGAACCTGTACCACATGTGGCCCATACATATACAGCCACCCAATTAGATAAGATGGATGAAGCAAAGAAGTGCAGGCCGACAGGAACCGGATGTAGATCCCTCCTGAGAGACACAGCCAGAATACAGCAAATACATAGTGGAATGCCATCATTAAACCACTGAAGGAACAAGGACCCCACTTGAAAGAATCTTGAAAGGACTGGAAAAGAGCTCGAAGGGCCTTAGACCCCATATAACAACAATGCCAAGCAACCAGAGCTTCAGGGACTAAGCCACTACCTAAAAGACTATACATGGATGACCCTGGACTCTGACCTCATAAAATGAAATATCCTAGTAAGAGCACCAGTGGAAGCGGAAGCCCTTGATGCTCCCAAGACTGAACCCCCAGTGAATGTGATTTTTGGGGGAGGCGGTAATGGTGGGAGAGATGGGGGAGTGGGCGCCCATATAGAAGGGGAGGGAGGGTTAGGGGGATGTTGGGGTGGAAGAGCTGGGAAGGAATAACAATCGAAATGTAAATAAAAATACTCAAGTTAATACAGATAAAGAGATACATGTAAGCCGGGCATGTGGTCCACGATTTTAATTCTAGGAGAGGAAGTGAATCTCTGTGAGTTCAAGGTCATACTGGTCTACAAAGGAAGGTTCAGGGCAGCCAGAGCTGTTACACAGAGAAACCCTGTCTCCAATAGCAGAGAGAGAGAGGGTGGGGAAGGGGGTTGGGAAGGAGGGAAGGAAGAGGCAAGGGAAAAGGAGAAAGAAGGAGAGAGAGAGGGAGAGGGAGAGAGAGATACCTGTAAGAATATCAAATTCATTTATGTGGAGGAAGCCAGATTCAAAGTTTTCACATGGTGCGATTTCCTTCCTATGACATTCTGGAAGAGAGAAACCAATAGGTCTGAAAAGCAATTTTAACTATCAAAAATTAGACAAAGAAGAATGTTTGACTGCAAAGGGTCACTGTGACTGTGGTGTCAGCAATACACTGCTATGTGCTTGTTAAAATTCATATTAGGTGTTCCCAGAAGAGTATCTAACTGTACAAAATAAAGAAAGGCCAACTGTAAATGTCTTATGCCTCCAATAGTAAAGGTTAGCAATGTTGCGTACCAAAGTTAATTTGAACAAGAAGGAAATGAATATATTTCAGATGCACTCACCTCAGGTTGTCATATTATAAGCATGAAGGCATGAGTCAATTAACAAGGGGATTTTAATAGATTCCTTTACTATACCCTGCATTTTATCAGAAAAAAAAGTGTACAACTTTTTGAAGTCTGCCATTTGAAAAGTGTTAGCTCATGTAAGCACTCTCATTCTCCTTTGTGCATGAAGGGACCCCATGGAGAAAATGTTAGGGCTTGTGCCAACATCACATAGCAGAAAAGGTAAGCCACATTTAAAGTCTGTTCAATTTCTGTGTAAAGCTGGATTTTATTTCAGTGATGGGATGGAGCTCAAGCTTGACAAGTTCTCACTGAGTCCCTGAGAATGTTCTTTAAAACAATAGTGTGTTGTCATTTAGTCAGTTCTACTGCAACTAAAGTCAAGGAACTGACAAAAACATCACTAAAAAAAACAATATAGACTTTAGTGTTTAATCTGGGGAAAATAATAAAGAAAATATTTTCTGCATCTTACCACTCTGACCACAAAATATCTATCACCTTCCTAGTCTCTTTGGGTTCTGGAGGACCCTAGAATTATATTCACATATTGGAATAGCACTGTAACTCATAGATTGGATGACACTAATGTGTACTGGATATAATGAGGCACTGCAGCAGTGCCAGTGACTCTGCTATTTAGATCGTATGACCTGAAAATTATAGGGTCTTAAAAATTTTAACAGGGAGAAAAATGTAACAGAATTTCTCATCAGTCAAATATAATACATTCGTCAGGGGTTCTTTTGGGGGAGGGGAAAAGCCATGCTATATATATTTGAAAGAAAGGATTTCTGTTGCTAGGAGCTTGTCTCAGTGGTAGAAGTCGTCGTTAGCATGCATAAGGCTGGTTTTATCTCTAGTGCATCGCACACACACACACACACACACACACACACACACACACACACACACACCAAAATTCTTGACTTGTGTGAAGGTGAGTGGCTATAATGCCTGTCAAAAAGCCTGATGGCATGAATTAAATGGTGAAAGGACAGAACCACCTCTTGCAAGTTATGCCTGTGTGTATGTGGTGCATGTACATGTTTATGCACACACACACTCATATGGAAAAGTAGATGAATGGATAGATGATAAGATAGATGAAATAGATAGATAGATAGATAGATAGATAGATAGATGAATGATTAGATATAGATGGTGAATGAATGGTAGATGGATAAATGGAAAATCTGCATTGCTCTGGTGGATGTGGTTGCCTGATGAATAAATGTTCCAAAAGTCCTATCATCTGAAGTCTTCACAATTTCTTCTTGCAAAGTCATCCAGAACCTCTTGATTGAATCTTTTCATGTATTGATTTTAAGCCTTTCTGCTTTGAAAGTCCCATCCTGGTGTATTGGAGGAGAACAGAATGCTGTACTAATTAAGACTTACCCATAGTCATTTCTTTGAATATAAATCACTTAATCCGTCTACAACATTTGCCAATTTCCATGGTGTAAATACACCACCATAACAGATTTCAAGCTAAGGATGTAATCTCACTGAACATGGAGTTGAAAAGTAGCTCATCATCACAGGGTTTCCATCACACAAATGCAGCAGATGTCATTGCTGAGAGTTATGTAGGAGAAAACTGAGTGACATACATGAGATGATGAGTTTTGAAAATTCACTACTTTTGTTCTTAGTGCAGTTGTTTAATTATAGGTTTACATAACGTAACTTTCAATATCCTTTCTTCTCAATCATCTCACACAATTCCTGAAACTATAAACACTGGTTTCATAACCAGCATGAGAACAGCTGCAGAAGATTTTACCATGCCAGCTTTTCTCTAGACATGGAATGTTCTCAAGAAAGAGTAATTTGTAGGTCCTTTAGCCTGAATGTTTTCCTAATTTGTGCAGAGAAATTGATTGACTGTTTAAGATGCTTTAAGACAGATTATTTATAAATATATTGTATATTACTGAGATTTGCAGTGCTGTCTTCACACATGCACACAGCATTGTTGATGCCCATTCCTCTTTCCTACCCACTCCCCACATTCCCTTCATTGATCATGCCCACGCCCCTCTCCTCCCTCTTCTCTACACTCCTTTGGTGACTTTCTGAGTCCCTATTAATCACCTCTACTTTCATGCTGCTGGCCTCAGTGACAATGGTAGATAACTTTCTTTTTGACTATTCTGAATTATTATTTTTAATGAACGTATTCTTTCCCCATTGGGAACTTTCTAAGCTAACCTATAAGCCTTTTAAAGGAAACAAACAGGTATTTTTTGAGTGCTTTAGGATCACAATAAATATTCATTAAACCAGACTTCTATTTTCCATGCCAAACATGAAAATCAGGATCTTTAGAGTCTAAATTAATCTAATAAGCTGTCAAGATGCACCATGTTCTCATTTTAATAATTTTAGAGTTATAAAATTGATAAATAGATGTCACAAATGGACCTAATGGCATTTTAAAATGTTATTCTTCTAATTTCTGATGTTTTTCTAATCCACCTAATAAAAAATCTGTTATATCTTAAAATTTAAAGTCCCCTTAGGATAATGAAAAGCAATATTAACTCATTTTCAATGATACCTAACACAGTATAATTACATTTCTTATCTTATTATTCCATATATTGATATTCTGACTAATTTTTATTCTTGGAAACAAATTGCTTCCAATAAGAATTTAACTTAAAACTGTTTCCAATGTATCAATTGAGGAAGATATAAATGTACTAATAGCACCTCATCACTCAAGAAGTTATACAGCTTAATTTAACAGAGGCCTGAATTAGTCATTATAAATTTTAAGTACCAGTTCTATTGTGTGCCTCAGAGTAAGCATATCCTGTATTGGCAATTCAATTATTTATGTTGCTTATCATAAATACTTATTATATTGCTTTTATAAACTGTTGGATTGGAATGGTTATTGTCAGAAAATTAATGTTGAAACTGTAGAAAACCTATAATTATGACTCTATGTGAGCAGGAGAAAATAAGAGACAAGCAGACAGAGGCATGCACATAAATACATGTTATAGAGTAACTATACTGAAAAGATTTTGATTTTCTTTTTGAACTCTCATTTTCTAATAAATTTTAAATAACAATAATTTACTCCAATAATTAACATCAATATGGAGAGATTGACATTAATTATATAACAGGCCCTCCCTTCCTTTGTGATTTAAAGTAGTGTGTACAATTAATACATTTGCTTCAGTTGACAATTGTGATAATTACCTAATTTCTTCCTAATTGATATCTTATAAAAATAAATGAACTATAATAATTAGAGATACTATTTTATCTCTCCAGATATTTTTTTAATTTAACAAATGCTACCATGCATGCAAAAGCTTTATATGATGTGTTTTTTTCAGATTTAAGTTAATTTACAGCAGCATCAGATTTCATACATGAGTGAAAAGATTGCCCAGGTGTGTCCAGGCATTATGCAAAAGAATCTACTTTATATAAACAGTTAAATTAGTACAAGAATCTTTGTTTTGTATTAATAATAGACTTTAATTTTCAAAACAAGAGAAAAGAAAACTAGGCAGTCTTTGATATTAATTGTGAAGCTGCACTTACTTTTTTTATCATTTGAAGAAGGCTTGTATTCCATGATTTTTCATTTGTTTGTTTGCCGTAGTTGTTATATTCTAAACCTCTGTGTCAATTCTACATGGCTTTCTGTTAGACTATTAAAACTTTAGGTTATGATAAGATCAACAGAAAGTAAAAGTAAACAAGTTGCCATTTTCAACAAACTGATCTGCTGAAAACTCAACAAACACTGGGGTAGGAAAGTGCTGGCTTACCCTCTCCTGAACTGTTAGTGGGAAAAAACAAGCACAACATTTATGAGTGGAAATTTGAGAGTATGTAAGAAAATCCTCCAGTCAATAATGAATTGTCTTAGGTTTTTCATGGCTGTGGGGAGACACCATGACGACAGCAACTGTTATAAAGGAAAACATTTCATTGGGCCTGGCTTACAGTTTAAGAAACTTAGTATGCTATCATTTATCATTATGGTGGAAAGCATGGTGACATGCAGACAGACATTGTGATGAAGAAGTAGCCAAGAGTTCTATGTCAAGGTTGCCAGGCCATGAGAAGGAAGAGAGTAACCCACTGAGCATAACTTGAACATCTAAGACCTTAATGCCCACCTCCCCCAAGTAGCACATTTCTAACAAAAAAGCCACACTTGCTCCAACAAGACCATACCTCCTAATAGTGCCACCCCTATAAGCCAATAGGACTGTTTTATTTTTTTCTTGTTCTTAATTATTTATTGGATTCTCTATTTTTTAATTGCATTTTTACCCCATTTCCCAGTTCACCATCCAGAAACCTGATATTCCACCACCCTAATTCTAGGAGGGTGCTTCCTCACCCACCCATTCACTCCCTCCCACCTCCCCTCCCTGACATTTCCCTACACTGGAGAATCAAGCCTTAACAGGACCAAGGGCCTCTCCTCTCATTGATGTCCACAAGGTCATCTTCTGCTACATATGTGGATAGAGGCAGATTCATCCCTGTGTTCTCCTGGGATGGTGGTTTTGTTCCTGGGAGCCTTGGGGGAACTGGTTGGTTGATACTGTTATTCTTCTTATGGGGTTGCAAACACCATCAACTACTTCGGTTCTTTCTCTAACTCCTCCATTGGGACCCTGTTCTCCAGTTCAATGGTTGGCTGTGAGCATCCACCTCTGTATTTGACATGCTCTGGCTGAGCCTCTCAGCAGACAACTATATCAGGTCCTATCAGCATGTACTTATTGGCATCCACAATATTGTCTGGATTTGGTGGCATCATATGGGATGGATCCACATGTGGGGTAGTATCTGGATAGCCTTTCAGTCTCTGATCTACACTTTGTCTCTGTATTTTCTCCTATGAGTATTTTTGTTCCCCCTTCTAAGCTGAGAATACTTCTCAGCTGTTCGATATTCCTCAGTTGAGAATTCTTTTGTTTAGCTCTGTGGCCCATTTTTTAATAGCATTACAAAGAACTTGTATGTTAGACTCCAGAGAAGCAAATAATCCTAACCACCAAAAAAAAAAAAAAAAAAGCAACAAAAACAACAGAAACAAAAAAAAAAAAAACCAAAAACCCAATCAAAAAAATGGGCTATAGAACTAAATCGAGAATTTGCAACAGAGAAATTTTGAATGGCTGAGAAGCACCTAAAGAAATGTTCAAAGTCCTTAGTAATCAGAGAAATGCAAATCGAAATGACCCTGAGATTCCACCTTATACCAGTCAGAATGACTATGATCAAAACCTCAAGTGACAACACATGTTGGCAAGGATGTGGAGAAAGAGGAACACTCCTCCATTGCTGATGGGATTGCAAACTGATATAACCATGCTGGAAATCAATTTGGAGGTTCCTCAGAAAATTGGAAATAGACCTACCCAAAAACTCAGAAATAATACTCTTGGGAATACACCCAAAAGATGCCCCACCATACCACATGTTCTACTATGTTCATAGCAGTGATATTCATATTTGTGATAGTCAGATGCTGGCAACAACCCAGAGGTCCCATGACAGAAGAACAGTTACAGAAAATGTGGTTCATTTACACAATGGATTACTACTCAGGTATTAAAAACAGTGATTTCATGAAATTCTTAGGCAAACAGATAGAATTAGATAATAACATCCTGAGTGAGGTAACTCAGACCCAAAGGACATGCACAGTATGTTCCCACTAATAAGTAGATATTAGCCAAAAAAAGCACAGAATACCCAAGATACAGTCCACAGAATTCAAAAAGGTCAACAAGCTGAAGGGAATGCTCTACAGTGAGGAAAAGGAACTTATTGAAACCCCTCAACCTGAAAGACAGGGCATCAAGTGAGGGATGCAGTTGCTATCCTACAGTCAAAGCTCTGACCCATAATTCTTCCTGTCTAAAAGAAATGCAGGGATGGAAATGGAGAAGAGCCTAAGGAAAAGAAGGTCCAGTGACAGGCTCAAAGTGGATTCCAGATCAATGGGAGGCCTGAAAACAATACTGAAGGTATGGGGCATTCACAGAAAGGGACCTACCATGACTGCTCTCCAAAAGACACAACAAGCAGCTGAAAGAATCACATGCAGATATGTGCACCCAACCAATGAACAGAAGCTGCTGACCCCTCTGGCTGAATTAGGGTAAAGCTGGAGGAAGTTGAGGAGGAGGGCAACCCTGTAAGAGGACCAACAATCTTGATTAACCAGGACCCCAGAGATCTCTCAGACACTGGATCACCAACCAGGCAGCCCACACCAGCTGAGATGAGGCCTCCAACACATGTAAAGCAGAGGACTCTCAGGTCTGGGTTCAGTCAGAGAAGTTGTAACTAACCAAGGACCCAGGAAGTTTAGAGGTCTGGTGGTGTTGGTGGGGTAGGGATATCTTTGGAGGAGGTATGGGATGTGGAACTGGGGGGGGGTAGTGGACCAGGAGCGGAATAAAATCTGGAGTGGAAAAATAAATCTAAAAAATTTGGTACAGAGCTAAACAAAGAATTCTCAACTGAGGAGTCTCAAATGGTCAAGAAGCACCTAAATAAATGTTCAGCATCCTTAGTCATCAGGGAAATGCAAATCAAAATGACCCTGAGATTCCACCTCACACCATTTAGGATGACTGAGATCAAAAACTCAGGTGACAGTAATTACTGGTGGGATTGCCATCAGGTACAACCACTCTGGAAATCAGTCTAGAGTTTCCTCAGAAACTTGGACATAGTACTACCTGAGGACCAAGCTATATCACTGCTGGGCATATACCCAAAAGATGCTGCAACATATATATAATAAGGACACATGCACCACTATGTTCATAGCAGCCTTATTTATTGTAGCCAGAACCTGGAAAAATCCCAGATGTCCTTCAACAGAGCAACGGATAAATAAAATATGGTACATTTACACAATGGAGTACTACTCAGCTATTAAAAACAATGATTTCATGAAATTCTTAGCTGAATGGATGGAACTAGAAAATATCATCCTGAGCGAGGTAACCCAGACACAACAAAACACACATGGTATGTATTCATTGATAAATGGATATTAGGAAAAAAAGCTCAGAATACGCATGATACAACTTACAGACAATATGAAGCTCAAAAAGAATAAAGAGCAATGTGTGGATTCTTCAGTCCTACTTAGAAAAGGGATCAAAATAATCTCAGGAGGTAGAGGGTGGGAGGGACTTGGAGGAAGAGAGGAGGGAGAGGGCAATAAAAGGGGGGCAAGATCAGGTATGGAAGGAGACTGGGGAGATGTACAGAGAGTTAGGAAATTGAACAGAGTTGTGCAGCAATGGGGGATGGGGAACTAGAGGTAGCCACCAGAATGTCCAAGATGCCAGAAAAGCAAGAGGCTCCCAGGACCCAATCGGGATGACATTAGCTGAAATGCCCAACAAATCAGAGACCATATCCAGAGGTTAGGCATGGCCCTTGTTTGAGGGATGGGGCCACCCATCCTTCTCAAAGTATTAACCCAGAATTGCTCCTGTCTAAAGGAAATAAAGGGACAAAGAGTGGATCAGAGACTGAAGGAAAGGCCATCCAGAAATTGCCCCACCTGTGATCCATCCCATATGCAGCCACCAAACCCAGTCACTATTGCTGATGCCAAGAAGTGCTTGCTGACAGGAGCCTGATTATGGATGTCTCCTGAGAGAGTCTTCCAGAGCCTTACTGATACAGATGAGGATGCTTGCAACTAACCATCAGACTGAGCATGAGTACCCCAATGGAGGAGTTAGAGAAGGGACTGAAGGAGCTGAAGAGGTTTGCAACCCCATAGGAAGAACAACAACATAAACCAACCAGACCCCTGCCCCAAGAGCTCCCAGGGACTAAACCACCATTCCAAGAATACACATGGAGGAACCCATGGCTACAGTTGCATGTGTGGCAGAGAATGGCCTTATCTAGCATCAATGGGAAGGGATGTCCTTGTTCCTGTGAAATCTTGATGTCCCAGTTTAGGAGAGTGCGAGTGTGATGAGGCAGGAATTGTTGGGTGGATGGGTGGGTGGGCACCCTCAAAGAAGCAGGGGGAGGGGGATTGGATAGGGGTTTTCAGAGGTGAAACTGGGAAGGAGGTGATAACATTTGAAATGTAAATAAAATAAAATAACCTTTAAAATTCTTTTAAAAAAGAACAAGGTAAACAATTCTATTTCAACCTTATTCTGTACTGGAGACTATGACTAACTTCACTTTTATTACAGACTTTTACTACTTGCCAATTTGGTTCTTTCAAATACAGTTATTACTTTAAAATTTATTTTTACTAATTTATTTACTTCTATATTACAGCACACAATGGAAATATCTCTTTTTGGTAAAGTCTTTGGAACAAGAATAGGCTGTTAAGTTTTAAAACTTAAACACAATGAATGAGTTTAACTTATTTAATATAGAAAGCAATTGTTTAGAGCTTTAAGCAATTAGTATCTGCATATCCAGAAGCATCCGCATCTACATTTTGCCCATTGATGGCTTGGACAATCCATTGGCAGGTGAGGATAATGTGTTTTGCCAAAACTGAAATTTTGCATAGTGTTTTTGGAATTTCAAGAATCTGATTAAGACATTTGGCTAATTTGTTTAGAATCATCTAGGAGTTTGGAGGTACTATAGATGGATGGACAGTGATACTTCCAAAAGACATGGATTATTAAATAAAAAGCATGCTGTCAGGCATGGATACCTTACTATGATTAAGGGAGACTCCAGAACAACATAGCATGTTGTAATTGCTCTTGGTTGCTCACCATAACTGTATGCTAAGATTGTATTGCTAAAGACACCATTTGCTGTGAATGCAGGTCTTAGAAAAGTACACTTTGAATTGGCCAAGAATCTCTCCATGCTAGCTAGCTTGTGTAATGCCAGAAGGTGTTATGCAGGTTGTTTGGAGCAAAAAACATCAATAGTCTCACTCAGTGCTTGACCCTATATGCTGCAAGGCATATACACCATATATATATATAGATACAGATACACCAGGCAAGATGTTCCCACTGTGTAAATAAAGTATGGCTATTTCTGGGTCAATAGCTACTTTCTGTCTGGATTTGAGACCTTCACAGGAGGTAATTCAGGCCTGGTAGTGTAAAGCAAAAAGCCATGGTCTGGAAAGTCATGGGTCCTAGGAAGAAGCTACTATTGTCATTTGTTATAGTCATGTTGTTAAAGAACCTTCTAAATATTTATATCTTTATACATAGACAAGATGTGTTTTAAACTTTGGCCAGAGAAGATTTTTTAAGTGGGCAGTAACTAATGTGGAGACACAAGTGGTTAAAGTGCTGAGATGTGACACTTTTATTACACACACACACACACACACACACACACACACACACACACACACCCCAAAGCTCAGGGACTATCACAAAAGGGGAGGCAGAAAGAATGTAAGAATCAGAGGGTGGAAAGGAGTTTTGTGAAATGCTATTATCTGGACATGGCATGGTTATTGCACTTATAAACTCACCATAGTTGGTGTGACCTGCACAAGACCTACACAAGATGAAGCCAGTCAAACTCCAGCATGATTGAGAGAGGAGCTCATAACGCCACACTCTTCAGTGAGGATATATTCTCACTGTGTAAAGAAAATTATTCTTTTTTCTTTTAAAATATTTGCAAATGAATATGTATACATGTATACAAAGCATATCTGGTGCTTATGGAGGTTAGAAGAGGGTTTCAGATCCTCTGACACTGAAGTTATATATGGGTGCTAATTTTTCTTTGATTTATTTTTATTTTATGCACATTGGTGTTTTGCCTGCATGTATGCTTGTGTCAGAGTGTTGGATCCCCTGGAACTGGAGTTACAGACAGTTGTGAGCTGCCACGTGAGAGCATGGAATTGGACTTGTGTTCTCTGGCAGCCAGTGCTCTAAGGGAGCCATCTCTCCAGTCCCTCGTGGGTGCTGGCAATTGATTCTGAATCCTCTGTAAAATCAACAAGTTATCTTAAGTCTTGAGCCATCTCTCCAGCCCTAAGAAAAAAAATCACTCTTTGGGGATGTGTAGACATGAGTAGATTTCATATAATCTAAAATATGGTCCCATGCCCATGTATATATGGGAAACATAATTGGACATAGTAGATTATTTTTAAGGAAGACACAATGTAGTGAGAAGGATGTACTGGGTTAACCCAGAGGGAGTTGAAGGAGGAAAAATAGGTCATGGATATGATCACATCTCATGTATACATATATAAATATTTAAAAGGATAATATAAAAATTAAATAAAAAGAAATCATCATGGAATTTATTAACTAGGTGCATTAAAGTTTCTGTCAACTTTTGCCCATATTGCTGAGCATCCCAGGATACGACCTTCTCCTAGTAATGGCATATCTTAGTAACTTCTCTTCTCACAATTGTAAGGGTCCTTAGCCCCTGTTTCCATAAAGTGTCACTTCTTGTACCCTCTGATTGCCAAGGTTCCCCACTCAATAGACTCAAGTACCTGGGACTGTCAAACTCTGTTGCTGATTCATGGGAGGCTAGGCTCAAGGACTGGGATATAGACACCTTTGTAGTACATAGAACAAAGGACATGGCATGGAGCAGCTGATGCTACATTGAAGGTTAGGTAAATTTGTGTGTGCCACCATAGTCATGTCACTGTTTTAAAGAACACTTTCTTCTTCCAGTGGAAATTACACTCTAACTTCTAAATGAGTATACTTGAAAGTAGCTCTTTGAAATAAAACTGAATTTACTATTCCTAGGGAACTAATACCCATCCTCTTACCCTTTATGTGATTTTCTTCTTAAAATCTTGCCTTGCATCAAGCATATAGGAATTCATTGAAGATCAGTGTAAACCATGAATTTCTAATACTTAACAATTATTGAAATGTTAAAGACAAACTGGTTTCTGGTCCTATTTCCCTAACCAGATCAATATATAAAGTGGCATTTCTAGAACCTCCAGATCCATAGCCTTGGCTTACAAGGCTTATTTAAATAATAAAAATGCATTCTGAGAAAATCACAGTAGGAATATATGTGGTCTGTGTTAGTTTGGAGCTACGACTTAAATTGCTCATGCAGTTAGGCAGTTCATATGAACAACTCAATGATCTGGATCATTTCAAGTTTTCCTAATCTCAAGGGCATGACAGAGCACTTAAAAATATATGTGCTACTTCATTATTGTCTCATATACCTGAAGTTATGTGAAAGAACCTAGAACTTTGAGGGAAAAATGTGGTTTAGATATATCTGATGAGAAGGGAATAGCTGAGGTCAATAGGACTCATGAGAAACATGAGCCCTGGAAATAGAAGACAATTTTCATTACAAGGACAACTCTGATCAATGTGGCTCTGAGTGCTGCAGATCACTGTGGCTCCAGGAATGATACAGGGCTAAGCTGGATGACACTTGATTCATTGATCCATTCTCCTACCTTTTCCTCTATCACCACCTTCTTGAGCAACTGTTGTTCCAGGAAAGAGATGAAAGATATTAATGCTTCTTAAGCAGGGCACCCAAGACAGTGAAACATAAAAAGAGCAAAAGAGGAAGAAGAGAGAGAGAGGGAGAGGGAGAGGGAGAGGGAGAAGGGCCTGGGCTTTCCAGATTATACCCTGGAGGCATGTTTATTATGCAAAGTTCAGAGAGGCTGGGTTGCATACAGTTGAACATGGAGGGGGGCTGTTACATACAGATAAACAAGGAGGTGAGTCTTACAGTATACAACTAAATCAAGAAGACATGGTTAGCTAATCTCAGTAGGGGCAGTTTCTATAAGGGAAAAAGTCTTCAGGAGAGAAGTATTCAGTGGGAGAAACCTATGGTGGACATTTTCTGCACACATAATCATGTCTGCACATGGAACAGAGGAAAGCTTTGCTTTTGCTTTTGCTCTGAGCTTCAATCTTGGAGAAAGGCTTTATCATTCTATGGTCCTTGACACGGGTGTGCCCATGTTAATAGCCCACATTCACTCAGTATTTCATTCATTCAGGGCTTCCTCCACTCCATACATTGTGAGAGTATTTTTTGGATGAGCTTGACATTAAATTAGTAGGTAACGTATATGTTCCTCTCCAGTATGGATCAGTCTCATCTAACCAGTGCTTGACTAGAAAAAAAAAACATGGCTTTAATCTAACCAGGAAAAAATTTTTTCCTGCATGAATAGTTTTTGAACTAGAACATCCTTTGGACTGCAACTATATCATTGGTTTCTCCAGACTTTTGACTTGGTGACTCACTCTGTAAATGTTGGGACTGGAGCAGCCTTCATAATTTCATGTGCCAGTTTTTTATAATAAACCTCTTGCATTCTGTGTGTGTGTGTGTGTGCATGCACATGTTAGAGAGAGATGCAGACAGACAGACACAAATAAGAGAGACACAGAGAGACTCTATTAGCTCTGTTTTCTAAGGAGATATTATCAATACGATAATAAAATTCTCATGGAGAGCTAAACAAGAAACATAGAAGCTCTGGAGAAGATAACTAAAACTAATCTGTACCGTGAGAAGATAGAATACTAACCAGTAAGAAGGATCATTACTTCAAGCAGGATGCTAATTATATGAATATGTTCCATTGGTGGAAATGCACTGATCTGTACACTTACAATTGATAGAGTTGTAGGCATATATATAATCTTAATTAAAAATATTTAAAGTTCTTCGTTGGTGAATACCCCTGGATAGTATTACCAAGTAAAGGAGATTGGGCCAAGCTAGCAACCTGACTTTTTTCAGGCCACATCGGTCATCATGTTATTAAGAAATATTTGCGTTAAAATTATTTGGAGGAGAGAGGAGGTGAATTGGAGTTCTGAGGAGAGAAGGGAGGAGAGGTTGTTGTCAGGATGAGGGAAGAATATTTTTAAAAATATTAGTATATTCTTTCTAAAATCTGGAATATGACAATGATGGCCACTTTTTACCACTTTCATTTAACACCTTTATGGAAATCCTACAGAGAACAACCAAGTATTATTTTTTTAGATGACATGAATTTATGTATGGATAACTTCAAAACATCACTAAAAATTCAAAATAATGAATTGATTCATCAAAATTTCAAGATATAGGTTAAATATACAAAGTGTAGCACTATACCCATGCCAAAGTAGAAGCCAGAAAAGTAATCCATTTATAATAGCTACAAACAATAAGATACCAAAGAATAAATTTAGCTAAACTGGTAAATAATCTCAACAATGAAAATCATAAAATATTGATGAAATAGGTTGCAGAGGACACAGCAAGTGGAAAGATATCCTGTGTTCACTGGTTCACTGATTGGAAGTATTAAATATATATATATATATTTATATATATTATATGTATATTATATGTATATATTTATATATATTATATATTATATATATTATATTTATATATATATGTATGTATGTATATTCCAATCCAATTTAGAGAGTCAATAGTAGTTTTGAGTCCAATTGAAACATCAACATTTTTATGGGACTACAATTAAAATTTAATCAGAAAATAGCCAAAGCCATTTTGAGCAAAAACACCAAAACTGGAGGCACTACATTGCCTTATTCCAAATGATACCAGCAGTGATCAAAACAGCATGGTATTGGCAAAGATGAGACACAGAGAACAACACAACATACACAAAAGATCACATATATATATAAAGCCATGCATCCACAGACACAGTAGAGAAAAGACAGTCTTTCTAATAAATAGTACTTGGAAGAATGAATTTCAAGTAAAGATGTCCATGTCCTATCTCTCACTAGTTAAAAATGTCAAACATACATGGATTAAAGATTTAAATATAAGTCCTGAAAATATGAATCTAATAGAAGAAATACAACAGAAATGCTTCAGGATACTGGAATGGACAAAAATATTTTTGGAAAGGACTAAAAGCAGAGGAAATGAAAACAAAAACAAATGGGATTCTGTCAAACTAAGAGGCAAACATAGCAAATGATCAAAAGAGTGCTGAGACAGCCAACAAAAGTGAGAAAAGATCATAGAAACTACGTATCTCATAATAATGAGACCCAAAATGTGTGAAGAATTCAGAAAGTCAACAGATAGATAATAAATAAATAAATAAATAAATAAATAAATAAATAAATAAATAAATAAATGAACTAGCCTTCCAAAACCAAAGAGCCAAATGGAAAATGAGCAAAAGTTCTAAAGACATTATATTTTCAAAAGAAGAAATTCAAGTGACTGACAGGTACATGAGAAATTGTTCAACATCATGAATCATTAGAGAAATGAAATCAAAATTATCACTTTAGCAGCAATGAAAAATGACTATTTTAAAAAATAATCTGATAATTCCAAGAGCTGATGAGGCCAGAGAAGCCTTATACATTGTTGATAGGAAAACAAATTTGTAACAACCATTACGGAAAACATCACAAAGGGTACTCCAAATAGTAAATATAGATATACACATTGTTCAGAATTTCACTGCTTGCTACATATCCAAAGGAAATGAATTCAAATTACAAAGTGATTATATGACTCTTCTATATTCCATACAAGATGCTACAGTATGTTCACAGCAGAACTGCCAAGAGGCTCAGACAAAAGCTCTAAGAAAACCTCATGCTCTTCAGCCAAATTTCTGATAAGAGAAAAGGTTTTAGTCAATACTCCTGAATGTAGGAAGCTAATATCCCATCCCTTCCCTCTCTCAGCAGAAACAATACCACTCTCCAACTCCCCTGCTGGGTGGTGTTGACTAGCTGATCAGGGAGCTATCCTCCATCTCTTAATCAGCAGAAGTAAGTGGCAGCAACTCAATTACTCTTCCAAATAGCATAAATGGAAGCAAGGAAGCAACTGATCTTTTCACCCTTTGCTTGGCAGAACCTGGGAGTGTTCAGATTTCCTGGGTGGAATAGCATCAATAGAGCTCAGTAGTGAGCTGAGCCTCCTACCTTCCTCCTCAGCAAGGCAAAATGAGGTAGGGAAAGGTTTTTACTGGCACTTCTTTCTCCATGCTCTTCTCCCTTGCAGCAGTGTGTCTGAGGGAGAAACTGGGCTTTCACCATTTAGAGACAGGTTGGTCCTAGCGACTTCCCTTTTTTCACTGAGCTGATAGCTGTAGATCCAAGAAAGAAGGCACATGACCATTCTGCACAACAAAACAGTGTAACAGCACTTAACCTTTACTGAGATGGTGTCAGTGAGACCCAACACTAGGCTCAACACACACTTCTCCTGGCTCTTCTGCTGTAGATCAACAGAATAACTTGCTTACAAAGACAGAGACTGTGAGAAATGGCTCAGAGAACTTATTGTTCAGTCTTTAGGGCTGGAGTTCATATCCCAGCACCCACATCAGGTGGCTCACAACCTCTTATAACTCCAGCACCAAAGGATCCTGACATCATCTCCTGATGTCTGTGGGCACCTGCATGTTTATGTGTGCATACATTCACAAAGACACACACAATAAAATTTTAAAATATATTTTTGTTGACTTTGGATTGTTTATTCATATTGTTTTAAAATACTTGAGAGCTTTATACAATGCATTTTGATCAATTCATAACCCATTACTCCCCATAGCGCCTTTCATATCCCCCTCTACCTCCCAATACACACTCAAACTTTGTGACTTAAAAAAAAACTTCTGGGACATCATTCTTGGCAGGACCAATGGCTTCCCCTTCCAGTGGTGCTCTTACTAGGCTATTCATTGCTACCTATGAGGTTGCAGCCCAGGGTCAGTCCATGTATAGTCTTTAGGTAGTGGCTTAGTCCCTGGAAGCTCTGGTTGCTTGGCATTGTTGTTCATATGGGGGTCTCAAGCCCCTTCAAGCTCTTTCAGTCCTTTCTCTGATTCCTTTAATGGGGGTCCCATTCTCAGTTCAGTGGTTTACTGCTGGCATACACCTATGTATTTGCTGTATTCTGGCTGTGTCTCTCAGGAGAGATCTACATCCGGTTCCTGTCGGCCTGCACTTCTTTGCATCCATCTTGTCTAGTTTGGTGGCTGTATATGTATGGGCCACATGGGGGACAGGCTCTGAATGGGTGTTCCTTCTGCCTCTGTTCTACACTTTGCCTCCCTATTCCCTCCCAAGAGTATTCTTGTTCCTCTTTCAAAGAAGGAGTGAAGCATTAGCATTTTGGTCATCCTTCTTGAGTTTCATGTGTTCTGTGCATCTAGGGTAATTCAAGCATTTGGGCTAATAGCCACTTATCAATGAGTGCATACCATGTGTGTTTTTCTGTAATTGGGTTACTTCACTCAGGATGATATTTTACAGTTCCATCAATTTGCCTATGAATTTCATAAAGTCATTGTTTTCGATAGCTGAGTAATACTCCATTGTGTAGATGTACCACATTTTCTGTATCCATTCCTCTGTTGAAGGGCATCTGGGTTCTTTCCAGCTTCTGACTATTATAAATAAGGCTGCTATGAACATAGTGGAGCACATGTCTTTGTTATATGTTGGGGCATAGTTTGGGTATATGCCCAGGAGAGGTATAGCTGGATCCTCAGGCAGTTCAATGTCCAATTTTCTGAGGAACCTCCAGACTGATTTCCAGAATGGTTGTACCAGTCTGCAATCCCACCAAAAATGGAGGAGTGTTCCTCTTTCTCCACATCCTCACCAGCATTTGCTGTCACCTGAGTTTTTGATCTTAGCCATTCTCAGTGGTGTGAGGTGAAATCTCAGGGTTGTTTTGATTTGCATTTCCCTTATGACTAAAGATGTTGAACATTTCTTTAGGTGTTTCTCAGCCATTCGGCATTCCTCAGCTGTGAATTCTTTGTTTAACTCTGAACCCCATTTTTAATAGGGTTATTTGTCTCCCTCTTGGTCTAACTTCTTGAGTTCTTTGTATATTTTGGATATAAGCCCTCTATCTGTTGTAGGATTGGTAAAGATCTTTTCCCAATCTGTTGGTTGCCGCTTTGTCCCAACAACAGTGTCCTTTTGCCTTACAGAAGCTTTTGTAGTTTTATGAGATCAAATTTGTTGATTCTAGATCTTAGAGCATAAGCCATTCGTGTTTTATTCAGGAAATTTTCTCCAGTGCCCATGTGTTTGAGATGCTTCCCCACTTCTTCTATTAGTTTGAGTGTATCTGGTTTGATATGGAGGTCCTTGATCCACATGGACTTAAGCTTTGTACAGGGTGATAAGCATGGATCGATCTGCATTCTTCTACATGTTGACCTCCAGTTGAACCAGCACCATTTGCTGAAAATGCTATCTTTTTTCCATTGGATGGTTTTGGCTCCTTTATCAAAAATCAAGTGACCATAGGTGTGTGGGTTCATTTCTGGGTCTTCAATTCTATTCCATTGGTCTATCTGTCTGTCTCTGTACCAATACCATGCACTTTTTATCACTATTGCTCTGTAATACTGCTTGAGTTCAGGGATAGTGATTCACCCTGAAGTCCTTTTATTCTTGAGGATAGTTTTAGCTATCCTGTGTTTTTTGTTATTCCAGATGAATTTGCAGATTGTTCTGTCTAACTCTCTGAAGAATTGCACTGGTATTTTGATGGGATTTGCATTGAATCTGTAGATCGCTTTTGGTAAAATGGCCATTTTTACTATATTAAGCCTGCCAATCCATGAGCATGGGAGATCTTTCCATCTTCTGAAGTCTTTTTCAATTTCTTTCTTCAGAGGCCTGAAGTTCTTATCATACAGATCTTTTACTTGCTTTGTTACACCGAGGTATTTTATATTATTTGGGATCATTACAAAGGGTGTCATTTCCCTAATATCTTTCTTGGCTTGTTTCTCTTTTGTGTAGAGGAAGGCAACTGATTTATTTCAGTTGCTGAAGGTGTTTATCAGGTTTAGTAGTTCTCTGATAGAACTTTTGGGATCACTTAAATATACTATCATATCATCTGCAAATAGTGATATTTTGACTTCTTTTCCAATCTGTATCTCCTTCATCTCCTTTTGTTGTCTGATTGCTCTGTCTAGAACTTCAGAACTATATTGAATAAGTAGGGAGAGAGTGGGCAGCCTTGTCTAGTCCCTGATTTTAGTGGGATTGCTTCAAGTTTCTCTCCATTTAGTTTTAATGTTAGCGACTGGTTTGCTGTATATGGCTTTTACTATGTTTAGGTATGGGCCTTGAATTCCTATTCTTTCCAGGACTTTTATCATGAAGGGGTGTTGAATTTTATCTAATGTTTTCTCAGCATCTAATGAAATGACCATGTGGTTTTGTTCTCTATGTTTCTTTATATAATGGATCACATTGATGGTTTTCCATATATTAAACAATCCCTGCATGCCTGGGATGAAGCCTACTTGATCATGGTGAATGATTGTTTTGATGTGCTCTTGGATTCAGTTTGCCAGAATTTTATTGAGTATTTTTGCGTCGATATTCATAAGGGAAATTGGTCTGAAGTTCTCTTTCTTTGTTGGGTCTTTGTGTGGTTTAGTTATAAGAGTAATTGTGGCTTCATAGAAGGAATTCGGTAGCACTCCATCTGTTTCAATTTTGTGGAATAGTTTGGATAGTATTGGTATGAGGTCTTCTATGAAGGTCTGATAGAATTCTGCACTAAACCCGTTTGGGCCTGGGCTCTTTTTGGTTGGGAGACCTTTAATGACTGCTTCTATTTCCTTAGGAGTTATGGGGTTGTTTAACTGGTTTATCTGTTCCTGATTTAACTTGGGTACCTGGTATCTGTCTAGGAAATTGTCCATTTCCTGCAGATTTTCAAGTTTTTGAATATAGGCTTTTGTAGTAGGATCTGATGATTTTTTGAATCTTCTCTGATTTTGTAGTTATGTCTCCCTTTTCATTTCTGATTTTGTTAATTTGGACACACTCTCTGTGTCCTATGGTTAGTCTGGCTAAGGGTTTATCTATCTTGTTGATTTTCTCAAAGAACCAACTTTTGGTTCTGTTGATTCTTTGTATGGTCCTTTTTGTTTTTATTTGGTTGACTTCAGCTCTGAGTTTGATTGTTGCGGGGAGGGTATTAAGACAGGAGGATGGGGAGGGGAATCCAATATAGAAGGGGAGGGGGAGGGATTAGGGGAATGTTGGCCTGGAAACTGGGAAGGGGAATAGCAATGGAAATGTAAATAAGAAATATTCAAGTTAATAAACATAAGAAAATAAAGTATTAAGCAGAAAAAAAAACTTCTGAAATATAACCCAGCAAATCCAGCTTTTGTTGCAATATAGTCGTGGGTGTACACCTATGGCGGAGCATGTTAGTCTCCTAGGGGTCACATCCTTAAAGAAAACTGATTCTCTCTTTCCCAAAAGCCATCAACTATTTGTAATGTAGACATTCACAAGTGATCACAATACAGAGAATACATGTCAATGGAATGCTTAGCTCATATGGGACATTTATATACTCTCAAAGGCTCAAGGACCATCTTGGAGGAGGGAGTCGAAAGACTGTAAGGGTCATAGGTTAGGGGAGAGTAGAGCAAACCATGTTCTTCTGGACATGGCAAGAATATTACATCCATAGATTTTCTGCAGCTGTAATTGTTTGCACAAAATATGTATTGACTCAAGGCAGCTAACATTCCAGCATGAAGCAAGAACAGGTTTATATTTCCCTACCCATAACTGAGGATTTACAGACAGATGAAAATAAATCTTTTTTAAAAAGATCAAATTTGCTCCAGAGTCTTAAAATATCTGTATATAATGGATATTTTATATGATACAATATCTTTTGTCACACCAAGAACCAGAAACGGCATAACAGTAATGAAGAAAAAGTAAGGAAGGAAAGGAACAGGTTCTAATACCAAGGTGACTCAGATTCCAGAACTATCTGACAATGATTCTGAGTCATAATCAAACTGCTTCAATCATAAATTATAAATTTTCTTGAAACAAAGAGAGACAATATAAAAATATCAAGTAGAAATTACAGAACTAAAACTCGCACAACTGAAATAAAGGTTCACTGGATGGAATTAAAAGTATTTAAAAGTTCAGCAATCACTATACTCTATCATACAAAAAGATAAAGATGAATAGTTGCATTTTTATATTTTTACATAATCTAATGCATAAAACTATTTGTTATGAGTCAGCACTCATTCATGATTTACAAATTAAAACAAAACTGGGTGGTGGTAGCACATGCCATTAATCTCAGTTCTCAGTAGGCAGAGGCAGGTGGATCTCTGTGAGTTCAAGGCCAGCCTGGGCTACAAAGCAAGTTCCAGGATAGTCAGGGTTATACAGAGAAACCTTGACTCAAATACAAAACAAAACAACACAAAAATCAAAACAAACTAATCAGACAAGCAAACAAACAAAGACCCCTTAGCCAATGAAGACAGGGCAAACACTTAAACTCAATGATATGCATTTAAAAAATCATGCAACTAATATACTAAACAATAAGGCAAAAAGGAAAAGGTAGATCAATTTAACAGGAAGAAAGTATTTCCTTATTTGTATATTTATTTTTTTATTTGGAACATTCCAAAAATGTTTGTCTACAACAAACTCCTAGAACTGACATATGAGTTTTTTGAGGTCTCAGAGTAAAGGAAAATACATCAATTTCATCTGTCAACAGATATTAATCATAAATTTTGGAAACCAATATGAAAACACGTCACCATTTATAACTCTCCCAAATAAAATGAGATAGGTATAAACCTTGGAAAAATATGTATAAGATACCTGTTTCATAGACGGCAGGTACCAATAAAAGAAATCAAAAAAGAAATAAATAAGTTGAGAGATATACTGTTCATGGATGTAAAAAGAACAAATGTATTGAAGAGTCGGTTCTCTCTAAGTTTATTCTAGGTCTAATGTATTTGCCACCAAAACTCAACCTCTAGCATAAAATTTGTAGACATAGACAAGATAACTCTAAAATTTCAGTGTAAAGGCATGGGTAGTAGCAGAAATAAACTAAAAGAAAAATCTAAAATTAAAGTGTGTGTGTGTGTGTGTGTGTGTGTGTGTGTGTGTGTGTGTCTGTGTGTGTGTGTGTGTGTGTGTGTGTGTATGGTGGGGTAATATACACAATACTAAGATCTACTATATATAATTACTATATAGTTATGGTAATCCAGGCAGTGTAGTGATGTTCAAGTTATAGAAACAATGCTCAATGGAGGACACAGACCCATGGGATAGGCTCTCACCAATTTGCCAAACTGAGTTTTGAGGAATATACAAAAGCAACTCAGCAAATGGTTCTGGACAAATTAGATATTTATAGGCCAAAGACACTCTCAATTTATCTTATGCATTACATTATAGCTTCTTAATCATGATCCATATGGGGTCACTAACTCAGTGAGGGGGCTGTGAAATACAGGGCGACAGCAAAGGTTTCTCAAATAATAATGAGCAAAACTCAGTTCTACATCAGATGAATAGTGAATCAAGGGTGTTTCCAGCACTGTTCTCCTAGTAGAAATGTGCTTAGCATCACAAGAGTCAGCACCAAGCAAATGTCTCAGCTCAGAGTCAGGACTGTGGTATGTCATGGATTGCAGTGTTTTCACTGTACAGACACACTTTTCTGCTCTTACAGAAATATAATGGCTTAATTGTGAAAAAACAAAACTTTTAATGTTCATAAAAATGCCAGATATGCTGGTACATGTTAGCCCAGTGCTAGGAAGGTGAACATAGGAGGATCCCTGGGGTTTGCTAGCCAGCCATCTAGCCTAATTGGTGATTTCAGGGCCAATGGGAGACACTGTGTCAAAGGAAATGGTTGATGTTCCTCAGGATGACCGCTGAGGTTTATCTCTGACCTCTACATGCATGTGCATATGTGCATGCACATGTATGCAGGCTAACATATACATGGGAACACATACACATGAATATAAGCATGAATATTAAAATTGGTATTTGAGTATTTGACTTTTATAAAAATCGTCGAATGAATTATAAATTGTGTTTAGAACAGAATTCCCAACAATAACTGAAAGAGCTCTAAATATGCATCTGCATATTTATTGTATTAAATATTTCTGCAAAGAAGTGCTCTAAATATTTATGATTATGAAACAAAATATTGATCACCTTTTTTAAACATTGGAAATATTGTGTGCCATATACTATCAAATATTTAGCTGAGACTTAATTCTTTATATAAAAATAAATAAGCACATCTATCTCCACAGCATGTAAAATTTCATTCATCTTTAGTAAATGGTAAAATTATATATATGTAATATTTTAAAATAAATTTCCTTGTAGTTTGTTACCAGTAAGTGTTTGACTTGGATACCTGTTTTATTTACTGACCGTCCCTAATATTGTAAAATCTTCTCAGGAACAAAAGGGTTCAGGAGTGAAAAAATTTTTAAGAAGCACAAACTTATTCAAATTAACTCACAGAGGATATCAGACTTAAAAGTAAAATGAAATCATAAATGATATGGAAGTGAGAGAAGCAACTACTAGTTTCTAGGACAAATGTATGAAAAATCAAACCCAAAATGCAAACCATCCAATTAGAATGTCAGCTAAAAATGAAGACAATTCTAATGACAAAGATGGCAAAAAGCACGTAATGACATTCAATGTTTCATTAGAAAAATAGAAAATTAAACCTTAATGAGAGATCAATCCATACCTAGCAGAATGGCTAAAACAAAAATTCTAACTACATCAAACACTAGCAAGGATGTAGAGAAAGTGGATCATTTGTACTTTGCTGGTAGGAATGGAAAATGTACAGTTATTATGGGAAACAGGTGAAGTTTATTAAAACACAAACCTGCAATTACCATATAACCTAGCAATTATATTTTTAGGCATTTTACCCAGAGAAATGGCAAGCTATGTTCACACAGAAACCTGTGTGTAATCTTTATAGAATCTTAGTTATGTAATAGCCAAAACGTGAAAACAATTAAAATGCCTTTCAAATTGTTAATCAATCAACAAAATGTGCTATAGTTGTGAGATAGAATATTACTCAGCAACAAATAGGAAAAACCCTTATTTTCAATTTCGTGGATAAGAGGCAAATAACTTGAACACACCTGATCTAGACCCCAACCATTGTTAATCCCACAGATGTGAGAAGAAAGGCTACTAACCTAAATCATGAGCAAACTAAAACAAGCAATTAAAGCAAGCTTTTCTATTCGTGTACTCAGGGTGTTTCTCCCTAAAGGTGGGTCCAAGAAATCAGCATTGGACATGAGTAAGATAAAGATTTTTATAGCTCAGAAGTAGGGGTTTTCCAAATGGGGGATTTGGCTGGCAAATTGGTGGAGCCCATCAAGTTGGTCATAATAACATCCTGAAAGAAAGATATGCTTGCAAGGAAGTCATAATAAAATGGTCATAACAATCTCCTGAAACATGGTTGTTGTTTCCTGGAACAGCCAGCACCGAACCATTTGTAGTTGAGGTTGCAGATGGGGTATAGCCCAATCCTTGAGAAATGATGATTTAATCATGAATGGGAATGAGCCTAATTTATCTTTACTAAAAGATGGCTTTGAAGACTAAGATAGAAGCAGCTGGTTTATCACCAACAGTAACAAAACCCCATTCAGTTAGGGTGTGGTGTGGTTGTGCAGGACTTTAATCTCATCACTGTTAGGATGCAGAGACCTGTGGATCACTGACAGTTTGAGGCACATTGAGAGTTAGAGGTCAGCCAGAACTACTAAGCTACTGTGGAAAGTTTTGACTGTATTTTTTTATAATTAAAACCTCTTAAGACAAGACCTGATGATCAAGGAAAAAGCTAATCACAGCCGTGTAATAATACTGAATTAAGAATACTGAATTTGTTTGGATCAGTTGACTTGGCCTCAGCTGTTTCTTGGGTAAGAAACATGACCCATGACCTCCTCTGGGATAAGACTTCACTGATCTGAACTTACCATGACCACCCATTTCAGTATGAGGATATGGGCAGTCAGTGTCCTGACTCCAACCCTTATAGACTTAGGACTGCAGAAAATGGGGCAGACTTTGCTGTTCTTCAAGAACAAACAAACAAAAACTTCTCAATGAAGCCTGATATACAAGTCTTTATGGTAAGTTACAGAGAATGATACCCACCTGTAACATAGTGTGAATCGAGGCAGGGGCAGTACTGTTCTCACAGTCATTGTCTGCTTCATTACCATTCCCAGTAAAGAAAAAAGATAGAAACAGTCAAAACAAAAAGCAAATTTTCTTCTAAAACACCTGTGAGGAACTGGAGAAAGAGAACTCAAGTTAAAAAAGATGATCCTAGTTCAGTTTCCAGTACCTGTATTATAGGTGGCTTGCAATCACCAGTAACTTCATGATTGGGAAATCCAACTCTATCCTCTGCCCCCCCCCTTTCTGACTCTAGTAGACATAGATATACACATGGATACACATATGAAGACACACACACACACACACACACACACACACACACACACACACACGAGACCTTGTTTAAAACCAAAAGCAAAGTAACAAATTCCCAATATCCCTTCTTAGAGGAGAGGTATTAACTTTGTTAAAACTCAATCTTTGGATACGGTCTCTGGGAACTGGTAGATAGGGGCACTGGAGCTGCAGATCTCCTGCGCCCCAGATATCGCCGAAGCCTGAAAGGACCAGATCAACAGTTCTTTGCACCAAAATCACGTGGTAGGGAGACCTAAATCTTCAGAGAGGCAGACACGCCTGGGAAGCCAGAAGAGACTACACTCTGCCCACATTTCTGACTCCAGAGGAAAACACCAAATGCCACCTGGGACACTGGTGCACGGGGGCTCCCAAAAAAGGCAGCACAGGTCCTCCTGGTTGCTGCCCTCCCAGAGAGCACATAAGCAACACCCCATGAGCAAACTTGAGCCTCGGGACCACAAGTAAGACCACCTTTTCTGATCCAAGTGACCTGCCTGGTGAACTAAGGACACAGGCCCACAGGAACAGCTGAAGACCTGTGGACAGGAAAAATTACACGCCCGAAAGCAGGACACTCTGTTCCCATAACTGGCTGAAACAAGACAGGAAAAGAGGTCTACAGCACTCCTGACACACAGGCCTATAGGACAGTCAAGCAACTGTCAGAAATAGCAGAACAAAGTAACACCAGAGATAATCTGATGGCTAGAGGCAAGCGCAGGAACCCAAGCAACAGAAACCAAGATTACATGGCATAATCCGAGCCCAATTCTCCCACCAAAGCAAACACTGAATATCCAAACACACCAGAAATGCAAGATCTAGATTTAAAATCATATTTGATCATGATGCTGGAGGACTTCAAGAAAGACATGAAGAACTCCCTTAGAGAAACACAGGAAAACATAAATAAACAAGTAGAAGCCTATAGAGAGGAATCAAAAAAATCCCTGAAAGAATTCCGGGAAAACACAATCAAACAGTTGAAAGAAATAAAAATGGAAATAGAAGCAATGAAGAAAGAACAAAGGGAAACAACCGTGGATATAGAAACTAAAGGAAGAGACAAGAAGCTGTAGATACAAGCATCACCAACAGAATACAAGAGATAGAATAGAGAATCTCAGGAGCAGAAGATTCCATAGAAATCATCTACAAAATGGTCAAAGATAATGTAAAACAGAAAAAGCTACTGGTCCAAAACATACAGGAAATCCAGGACACAATTAGAAGATCAAAGATAAGGATAATAGGTATAGAAGAGAGTGAAGACTCCCAGCTCAAAGGAACTGTAAATATCTTTAACAAAATCATAGAAGAAAACTTCCCTAACCTAAAGAAGGAGATGCCCATAAGCATACAAGAAGCCTACAGAACTCCAAATAGATTGGACCAGAAAAGAAACTCCTCCCGTCACATAATAGTCAAAACACCAAATGCACAAAATAAAGAAAGAATATTAAAAGCAGTAAGGGAAAAAGGTTAAGTAACATATAAAGGCAGACCTATCAGAATCACACCAGACTTCTCGCCAGAGACTATGAAAGCCAAAAGATCCTGGACAGATGTCATACAGACCCTAAGAGAACAAAAATACCAGCCCAGGTTACTGTATCATGCAAAACTCTCAATTAACATAGATGGAGAAACCAAGATATTCCTTGACAAAACCAAATTTACACAATATCTTTCTACAAATCCAGTGCTACAAAGGATAATAAATGGTAAATCCCAACATAAGGAGGCAAGCTGTTCTCCTAAAAAAGTAAGAAACTAATCGTCTTGGCAACAAAACAAAGAGAAGAAAAGCACACAAACATAACCTCACATCCAAATATGAATATAACAGGAAGCAATAATCACTATTCTTATGTATCTCTCAACATCAATGGTCTCCTAATTTCCCAATAAAAGACATAGATTAACAAACTGGATACACAATGAGGACCCCTGCATTTGCCTACAGGAACACACCTCAGAGACAAAGACAGATACTACCTCAGAGTAAGAGGTTGGAAAAAACAACTTTCCAAGCAAATGGTCTGAAGAACAAAGCTGGAGAAAGTATTATATTATCGAATAAAATCAAT